>NW_026968084.1:0-131311 GCF_028390025.1 Pseudophryne corroboree | reverse complement strand
CACCCTCCTGGCAGATCAGTTAATGACGCCATTCCTGAGGCACTTTCCATGATTTGTTACCAGTCTTTCGATGTGGCCCTAAACCTTGATAGAATGGCAGGTCCTGGAGCGTTGTTGGGGAAGTCGACATTAAGTCCTCATTTCACCTGTTGCCATTGCAACTGGATTCTTTCTGAGTCATGGGCTTCTGGTTGGATGATGGATTCTATGTCAACAGGTGCCTGCCCATGGGTTGTTCGGTGTCATGCACAGTTTTTGACATTGGTGCATGGTGAGTGGCACTGGCGAATTCGGGGTTGATCACTACCTTGATGATTTTCTTTGCGTCAGTTCATCAAAATCCTCTCGATGAGCACAGTTGTTGTTTTTCTTGCTGTCATTGGGGGTCATTCTGAGTTGATCGCTCATTAGCAGTTTTTAGCAGCCGTGCAAACGCATAGTCGCCGCCCACGGGGGAGTGCATTTTTGCTTTGCAGGAGTGTGAACGCCTGTGCAGCAGAGTGCTTGCAAACACATTTTGTGCAAAACAAAACCAGCCCTGTAGTTACTTATCCTGTGCGATGATTGCTGCGACGAGTGACACAGTAATGATGTCAGATACCCGCCCAGCAAAAGCCCGGCCATGCCTGCGTTTTTCCAACCACTCCCAGAAAATGGTCAGTTGACACCCATAAACGCCCTCTTCCTGTCAATCTCCTTGCGTTCGGCTGTGCGATTCGAATAGTCGCTAGAGCCAGTGCAAAACTATAAAGGACTTCGTAGCCGTACGACGCGCGTGCGCATTGCCGTGCATACGCATGCGCAGATTAGCCATTTTTTTCAATGATTATTACGCAGCGACCAATGGCAGCTAGAGATCATCTTGGAATGACCCTCATTATTCTCTGTTTTTGGAGTTCTGGTTGCTGCAGATAACTCAGACAAAGGGGGTGCAGATGCACTAAACGATCATTACAGTATAATATAATATGTCATAAGAGGTTGTTGGTATATCGTTGGCCAATGATATCGGCCTGCCCACCGATCATCCAGGTCACCTCTTGTCAGGCAGGTTCCTAACACTATGGGGCCAACATCCGGAACGCAGGGAACCCCCAAACATGATCCAGCAAAGGACCCCCCCAGGGCATCACACTAGAGAATAGTGATAGTAAAGTGATATAAAGTGCAGGTGTGTGAAGGTCCCTACTACGAGTTCAACGGTAGAGAGAATGTGAAAAAAATGTGCATACATAAATAATAGACAAACATGATATAAAAAGTGACTGTGTATTTAAATGGTGATGCCCTGAGACAGCCCAGCCAGAACAGCCCGGGGAACCCCACGACCAAATGCCAACCCCAAATGGCAGCTAGAGATCAACTTGGAATGACCCTCATTATTCTCTATTTTTAGAGATCTGGTTGCTGCAGATAACTGCAAGGGCACTTGCCCTTGCTTGTCATTTTTGGGAATAGAAATCAATTTGGTGGCCTTTGGTGTCATTTTTGGGATTAGAAATCAATTTGGTGGCCTTTGGTGTCATTTTTGGGAATAGAAATCGATATGGTGGCTGTCATTTTTTTTCTTATAAGGTTGCCAGGTTGCGAGATGCTAATGTTTTAGCCTTAGCCGCAGTCAATGGCAGTAGCTTCTGGGCCTGCTGAATTTCATGTGTATAATCATACCCATGGGTAGGATTTGTTTGTGCAATTTGGAGCGAGCTACAGCAGACATCTGCTGCCCTCATAATTTCATTAGGTTCTCAGCAAAGATCAGACGAGAGCTTTGGGACCTGATTTTGTCAGAATTTAATGGCGTGTGTTTTTGGTTATCCGTCGGTCTCCAGCACCCAGCTGCAGCTGTTTTACAGGCGCTGTGAGTTTGGTAGGTTTCGGAGCATATCTGAAAGGTTCTTGGTCGACATCTCCCGGGCCCGAAGCGTGGGTTACCAAGAATTTTTTGGAACTGTTGTGTTTTGGTGTGACAACCTGGGAGTTGTGCATGTCATTAACCAACAACGCTCCTTCTCCCTCCCCATGTTACACCTGATAGCACAGCTGGCTTGGCGCTGTCTGCATGTAATATTCAGTTTGTGGCCTGCCACGTTCCTGGGGTGGATAACTGTTTTTGCAGATGCTCAGTTGCATTTTCAGTGGGAACCTTTTTAACAGTTAGCGCCTTCAGCGGCTTTGCTTTGTGATGTATGCCCTATTATTTGTTGGCAGGTTATTTGTCCGGAATGGCGGGAATAGCATATCATTCCCTGCCCCAGGTACTATGCAGGCTTAGTGTTCTGCTTGGAGCTAATGGACAGCTTTCTTGCAGTGTAGGTGGCATTGTGGTATGCAGAACATCAATCACTGTTATTGATTATTTGTGATTTGCACATTGCAGGCAAGTCACAGGCGGTAGTTGCGCTCAAGCTGCCTGGCATTTTGTTTTTATGATGCCTACGTGGTTTCCCTGATTTTATTCAGGATTTGGTTATTCAAAAAGCCCTTAATGGGTTGGCTTGTATCACACCCACCCCCACCACCGATAGTCGTTGCCTAATTTTGTTTTCCCTCCTCTGGTATTTGTTGGTCATTCTACCAATGGTCTGTTTATCCCATTATGAGTCATTGTTATTTTGGATTGCCTTTGCAAAGACCTTTCAAGGGGCATTTCACATCGGCGAGTTAGTGGCATACGGTGCGCTGACTCTTCTTGTGTTTTTGCAATCTGAATTTTTATTGACCATCAATAAAAGGACATACTGTATAAAGAGACATATAATATCAATCACAGAGATGCATAGAAGCCAGTAAACACTTTTTGGGTAAGAGATTATAACAAACAAAGAATGCAATGTAGGACACAGTCGTAACTGTCGGTGTATCCCAGAAAAAGAGTATAAAATCTCCACAATATTGTGAAGGAAGTCAAAGTTACTAATATGTGATAAATAAAGTATGAAGAACAAAAAGTAAAAAGAGGAAAGAGGGGGAAGGAAGAGGGAAAAGAAAGATTGGAAATTCGCCATCATGGTTTTTAAGATACCGTAGGAGGGACTGTTGTCATATAGGTTTTATAAACCTGAGATTGTTTAAAGGCAAACCATTCTGACCAGGTAGCAATAAATCTAGAGACATTCAGTTGAGGGGGTGAAGTGAGTTCCTCCATAGCCATGTAAAAATCAACTCTTTGGAGCCAGCGAGTGATAGGAGGCTGTGTGGTGGACCTCCAGTAGCATGGTATGGTGGCTCTAGCTGCATTCATTAGATGTAACAGCAAAGAGTTTTTGTATTGGGATAGAGGAATGTCCACCAAACCAAGAAGCCAAAATTCGGGGGTTGCAGGGACTGGATATCCAGTGATTTGGCGAGTGACCGTTTGTACCTGTTGCCAGAAGCCATCCAGCTTATGACAATGCCACCATACGTGCATAGGGGTATCTACCGCCTGTTCACAGTGCCAACAGAGGGATGGCACAGTCAGGAACATCTGGTAAATGCGCTCAGGGCAGCAGTACCATCTAGACATAATTTTGTACTTGGTTTCTGAAACCTGGATAGAAGGGGAGCTGGCAAACGTATAGGCAAATATTCAAGACCACCGGTCTTCAGTTAGCTCCCTTTGGAGATCTCTGTGCCATCACGCCACAAAAGAAGGGGTCGGGAGCGAGAGACAATTTAAGCATTGTCGATACAACTGGGATATCAAGTGTCTATGAGGGGTGTCATTGAGACACATGGTCTCAAAGGGAGTCGGGCACCACTCAGTAGAACGGGCTGGTAAGGAGGCCACATAGTGTCGAAGTTGTAGAAAACCCCCAAAATTGCTAGACAGCAAATCATAGGTCTGCAACATCTCAAATAAAGTCTGCAAGCCAGTAGGGTTAATTAAGTGATATATTCTAGAAATACCAACCATGGCCCACTGAGACAATAGAATTTGGGAAAATGTGTTCGGAGGTAAATCAGGGTTATATAGCAGTGGTGTGGGCAGAGATGGGATCGGGCTAAAAGCTGGTAAGTGTTTAAATATTTTCCAACAGCGTAAGGTGGGGTCTAAGGTAGGGTGTTGGAACTGTGGGATTTTACAAAGCCATGGAAGAAAATGGATGGGGGCACCAGTGGTGGGACCCGCAATCTGTGGCCATTGTTTAGTAGCAGGATATTGAGACATTTCAATTATCCTGGTAAGATGTATTGCATGGTAGTAGCTTATACAATGAGGAAGTTGCAATCCACCATCCTTGTGGCTCCTAATCTATACTGATTGGGCCAATCTATGACCCATCTTACCCCAGACAAAACAACATACCATAGCTTGGAGTTCCCTAAAAAAGAGGTGGGAATAGAAATGGGTAAGGTCTGTAGTAGGTAAAGAGTTTTGGGGAGGTCATTCATTTTTATGGTATTAATTCTGCCCCACCAAGAAAGGTTAAGGGTCGACCATTTATTAAAATCAGTCTTAAATTTATGCAGCAATGGAAGCAGATTAAGTCTATATCAATCTGAATGGTCCCGGGATATAATAACCCCTAAGTACGTAAAATGAGATGGGTGCCATAGAAATGGGAACGAGTCATGGAGGCCCTCAATCACTCGTTGTGGGGTAGTAATATTCAAGGCAATCGATTTGTTATAATTGATTTTGAAATCAAATAAGGTGTGAAACCTAGTAAATTCTGCCATCAGGGCTGGGAGAGAGACTATCGGTTTAGATATCGTAGCTAAGAGATCATCGGCATACAATGCAAGTTTGTATTCATGATCCCCTACCTGTATACCGTGGATGTTCTAGTTGGCTCTAATAGCTTTGGCTAATGCCTCCATACAGAGTACAAATGTGAGTGTGGAAAGAGGGCAACCCTGTCTCGTACTGTTTCTAATCTCAAAAGAACTGGAGAGGGCATCATTCTCTCGGACTCTGGATGAAGGGGATCTATACAGGGCCATGATGCGTTGGAGACAAACAGGGCCCAGGCCCAAATGATCGAGGAGGCCTTCCATAAAGTGCCAGTCCACTCTGTCGAAGGCCTTTTCTGTGTCAGTGGACAGGAGAACCACGGGGGCCGACCCAGACCAAGCAAAGCATATAAGATCTATGATTTTGGATGTATTGTCCTTTCTCAGCCCAGGACGAAGCCCACCTGGTCTCCATGAACCACGTCAGACAGGAGAGGGTTCAGCCGTATAGCAAGCAATTTGGCATACAGTTTCACATCACAAGTCAGTAAAGACTTAGGCCTGTAGCTTGAGCAATGTGTTGGATCTTTGCCCTCCTTAGGTATTACAGAGATATTGGCTTCCAAAGTATGTTTGGGAAAGCCCCTGTCACGGGATACCATATTGAAAGCCTTTAGAAATAGGGGTAATAAGGACATTTGAAACGCTTTATAATAACACACAGGGAAACCATCCGGACCTGGGCTTTTGCCCAGCGCAGATGATGTCAAAGCCGACTCAAGCTCCTTAATCATGAACGGTGACTCCAGTGAATCGAGGTCCACCTCCTAAAATTTTGTGAAGTCAATCTCGTGTAGGTAGTTGTAAAGCAGAGTGTTCAAATCAGAGACTTCTGAAGGGGATTGGCCTGCACGCAAGTTATAAAAGAAGCGTAATATTGTTGGAAAGATTCCGCTATCAGTTGGAGAGTGTTAGGGTCTCATGCCCTGTGCTGCCACGTCGTCATGGCAACCGGGAGACAAGTGCTAGTGGAGTAACCTGAGCGCAGCTGATACTCCGGTACGGGTCTTTTGCTGTGCAGTGGTTATAGGCTCTGTGCACGGCAGGGGATCCGGTGCTGGTTTTTGTGCTCACAGTCTGTGAGGTCTGAGTGGGGCGTGGACAGCACCTGCTTTATAAGGCCTCTTTTCAGGGTAAGCAGATGCTGCTGAATCTTTGTTGGTTAGTCAGTTCATGAAAGTTAGCCAGTACTGTGTAGCTTTGTATTTGTTTGTTGCTTACTGCAAATAGGCCTGGGGATTTGGTATTACACTCTGCCAATCCAGACCTAGCAGTAAGACTGGAGTCAGTCGTTTAGCTTGCTGGGGTTCTGTTACTACTCTGTGAACTTAGCAAGTTTGCGGCTGTATTCTAAGACTTGCCTGTCTAATCCTGTCTCACTGTGCTAGGTGTCAGGGGTCAGTTTGGTGGCAGTAAGCTAAAACCTGTGCACTGCAAGTGAGAATTAGGATTGTGGAGACTCTCCTTGTGTCTACCATTCCATCTCTGACCAAGGAGTTTACTGCCACACCCGTTGGTAACCCTTTAGGGTTTTGCTGTTGCCCTTAGCAACAGCATTTCGGGTTCTCTACGTATTAAAACACAACATCTTGTTTTTTCCATCTGAGCAGTTCTAATACAAGGGAGATACCCAGTTCCTTAGCCTCTTGGCTTCTCTGTTCACTTTGTGTGTATTTTGTTACCCTATCACCTTCTGTGTACGTTATGTCATATTCCCCAGTTTGTCTGTGAGTCCATTTGTTTTGCATAACAGTTCAAACACCAGTACATTCCTGCAGACACTGGAGTGCATAACAGTTCTGACACCAGTACTTTCCTGCAGGCACTGGTGTGCATAACATATTCAGCAGCCAAATACTCCTGTTGAAATTTTGTGGGAATATGGAGCATACCCCTCAAAATACGTTGCAACAGGTGGTCGATCAGGTGCAGGTCCTGACTCGACAATTTAATGATTTGTCCATTAAAATGCACACCTCCCAGGCTGCTGGCGGAGCTCCCGCAGCAGCAGCACCTGCAGGGGTTAAGGAGCCGAAAGTAAATTTCCCGGATCGTTTTTCTGGAGATCGCTCGCAGTTCTTTTGTTTCAAGGAGAGCTGCAAGCTATACTTCCGGCTTAGGCCTCAGTCTTCTGGGTCGGAGATTCAGCGGGTGGGCATAGTGATTTCCTTGCTACAAGGAGACACACAGGTCTGGGCATATGGGTTGCAGCCTGACTGTCCGTCGCTTAAAAGTGTTGATGCTTTTTTTACGGCACTGGGCATGTTGTATGATGACCCTGACAAGACGGCCTCAGCCGAGGCTCAGATTTCGATCCTTAAGCAAGGGCGAAGGCCAGTTGAGGTTTACTGTATGGAGTTTCGGAGGTTGGCCCATGATACCCAGTGGAATGACCCAGCCCTGAGACACCAGTACCGAAGAGGTCTTTCTAACCAGATAAAGGACCAACTGGTACAATATCCCTTGCCTGATAGCTTGGATCAGCTCATGCAGTTATCCATCCGGGTGGATAGACGGCTGAGAGAGCGTAGGCTTGAAAGGGAGACTGAGATTTCCTTCCTTCCCAAGGGAACCTCAGACTCTGAGGAATTTTCTGAGGAGCCTATGCAGATTGGGGCTACCCGCCTCTCCTCGCGTGAGAAGACGCGGAGGAGACAGCAGGGGTTGTGTTTGTACTGTGGGAATAAAGGTCATGTGGTAGTATCATGCCCAGAAAAGCCGGAAAACTTCAGGGCCTGAGGGTGATGGGAAATATCCTGTCAGGCCAGAAGTCAGAATTTCCCAAGAAGACTTTTATCATTCCGGTGACCTTGAAGATCCTCGGTCAAACTGTCAAGACTGAGGCCTTTGTGGACAGTGGGGCCGACGGGGTTTTTATGGACCGCCAATTCGCCCTGAAACACTCTGTTCCCTTAGTACCCTTGGCATCGGAAATTGAGATTTGTGGGTTAAACGGGGAACCATTATCCCAAGGTAAAATTACCTCTTGCACTAGCCAGATTTCTTTGTTTATTGGAGCCACACACTCTGAAAAATTGTCCTTTTATGTGACTGTCTGTACTTTTGCCCCATTGGTGTTGGGGTTACCCTGGTTAAGGGCCCACAATCCTCAATTTGACTGGGTCTCTGGGGAGATTCTTAGTTGGGGTACTGATTGTGTCAGGAGTTGCTTGAGCCTTCCAGTCAGGCTCTCGCAGCTAAGTTTGCCAGGATTGCCAGGGTGTTATGCAGATTTTGCGGACGTGTTCTCCAAAAAAGTTGCAGAGGTACTACCTCCCCATCGCCCCTATGACTGTGCCATTGATTTGTTGCCAAATGCTAAGCTTCCCAAGAGCAGGTTGTACTCCCTGTCACGTCCTGAGACTCAGGCTATGGCAGAGTACATTCAGGAGAACTTGGCTAAGGGATTTATCAGACCTTCACAGTCTCCAGTTGGGTCGGGGGTTCTTCTTCGTGGGTAAAAAGGACGGTTCGTTGCGACCCTGCATCGACTTCAGGGAATTGAACCGTATCACGATTAAAAACTCATACCCACTGCCTCTCATTTCGGTCTTGTTTGACCAGCTTCGTACTGCCACCATTTTTTCTAAGATTGACCTACGCGGTGCGTACAATCTAATCCGAATAAGAGAGGGGGATGAATGGAAGACTGCCTTTAATACTCACTCAGGGCATTATGAATATTTGGTGATGCCTTTTGGGCTCTGTAATGCCCCGGCAGTCTTCCAGGATTTCATGAATGATGTGTGCTCAGGGAATATTTGGATAGATTCTTAGTTGTATACTTAGATGACATCCTAATCTTCTCCCATTCCCTGGAGGAACATCGGAAGCATGTACGCTTAGTCCTCCAGAAACTCAGAGACCACCGGCTTGGGGCGAAGCTGGAGAAGTGCGAATTTGAAGTTCAGCAAATCGCATTTCTAGGATATATTATCTCCCCAGAAGGTTTCCAAATGGAGGGTTCCAAGGTACAGGCAGTCCTGGATTGGGTGCAGCCCACTAGTTTGAAGGCGCTTCAGCGTTTCCTGGGCTTTGCGAATTTTTATAGACGATTTATCGCTGGATTTTCGTCTATAGTGGCGCCCTTGGTGGCACTCACTAAGAAAGGGGCGGATGTTGCTCACTGGTCTTGTGAGGCTAAAGCGGCTTTTGCCCGTCTCAAAAGGGCATTTGTTTCGGCCAAGGTGCTGCGACACCCAGATTCAGAGCGTCCTTTTGTGGTGGAGGTGGATGCCTCTGAGATGGGTATTGGGGCAGTGCTTTCTCGGATGGGAGTGTCTGATAATCGCCTTCATCCCTGTGCTTACTTTTCCCGTAAATTTTCGCCTGCCGAGATGAATTATGACGTGGGTAACCGGGAATTGTTGGCTATTAAGGATGCACTCGAGGAGTGGAGACACTGGCTTGAGGGGGCTAAGTTTGTGGTCTCAATTCTCACTGACCATAAGAATCTGGCATATTTAGAGTCAGCGAAGCGTCTCAATGCCAGGCAGGCACGATGGGCTTTGTTTTTTGCTCGCTTTAATTTTTTGATAACATATCGCCCTGGGTCAAAAAACATCAAGGCTGATGCGCTCTCGCGGAGTTTTGCTCCAATCCAGGAGACCACCGAGGAGCCGTTGCCCATTGTTTCCCCATCATGTATTAAAGAGGGCATTACCCAGGACCTCTTATCATTAGTCCTTAGAGCACAGGAGCAGGCTCCTCCAGACCTTCCGGTAGGTCTTTTGTTTGTGCCTCCTAGGTTAAGACAGCGAGTGTTCCTAGAATTCCATGCCAAGAAGTCGGCAGGTCACCCGGGTATTGCCAGAACTCGGGAGTTGCTATCTAGGGCGGTGTGGTGGCCCTCGGTGGCTAAGGATGTGGATCAGTGGGTTCGGGCATGTGACATCTGTGCCCGAAATAAGACTCCTAGAGGGGTTCCTGTTGGCCCATTACATCCACTCTCTATCCCATCTAAGCCATGGACCCACATTTCAATGGATTTTGTGGTGGACTTGCCCAAATCCTCGGGGATGACAGCCATCTGGGTTGTCGTTGACAGGTTTTCGAAGATGGCGCACTTCGTTCCACTGGTTGGGCTGCCATCAGCCAGACGCCTGTCTGAATTATTTATGCTGCATGTTGTGCGTCTCCACGGGTTGCCACTTGATGTGGTCTCTGACCGCGGATCCCAGTTTGTGGCCAAATTCTGGAGGGCATTTTGTTCCGATCTCCAGATTTCTGTCAGCTTGTCGTCAGGCTACCATCCGCAGTCTAATGGGCAGACTGAAAGGGTGAACCAGTCCTTGGAGCAGTTCCTCAGGTGTTATGTCTCCAAGTGTCAGACTGACTGGGTTGCTCATCTGTCCATGGCGGAGTTTGCCTATAACAACGCGGCTCACTCTGCTACAGGGATCTCTCCCTTCCTTTGTGTGTATGGGCATCATCCTAAGGCCAATTCTTTTGACCCCCTGGACTCCACGCCTGGTGGTTCCTCTGTGGTTTCGGTCCTTAGAGGTATTTGGCGGAAAGTGAAGAAAGCCCTTGTGTCTGTGTCATTATTGACCAAAAGGGTTTTTGATAAGCGGAAAAGACCCTGCAGCTTCAAATTAGGAGACTTCGTCTGGTTGTCTACCAAGAAATTGAAGTTGAGACAGCCATCTCATAAGTTAGGGCCCCGGTTCATCGGCCCTTATAAGATCACCAGGGTTATCAATCCGGTGGCATTTCAGTTAGATCTGCCCCGTTCTTTGGGTATCAATAAAACATTTCATTGTTCCCTTTTAAAACGGGCGATTAGTAATCCTTCTTCCAGTGGAAGACCTTCCCCTCTTCTGATACGTGGCCAGAGGCAGTTTGTTGTTAAAAGGATTCTTGACTCCAAGGTGATTCGGGGTCGGCTGTCATTTTTGGTGCACTGGAAGGGGTATGGCCCGGAGGAGCGGTCATGGGTGCGCAGTTGTGATCTTCATGCCCCCAGACTGATACGCTCTTTCTTCTCGCAGTTCCCCGATAAACCCGGTGGTAGGGGTTCTTTGACCCCTCGTCAGAGGGGGGGTACTGTTAGGGTCTCATGCCCTGTGCTGCCACGTCGTCATGGCAACCGGGAGACAAGTGCTAGTGGAGTAACCTGAGCGCAGCTGATACTCCGGTTCGGGTCTTTTGCTGTGCAGTGGTTACAGGCTCTGTGCACGGCAGGGGATCCGGTGCTGGTTTTTGTGCTCACAGTCTGTGAGGTCTGAGTGGGGCGTGGACAGCACCTGCTTTATAAGGCCTCTTTTCAGGGTAAGCAGATGCTACTGAATCTTTGTTGGTTAGTCAGTTCATGAAAGTTAGCCAGTACTGTGTAGCTTTGTATTTGTTTGTTGCTTACTGCAAATAGGCCTGGGGATTTGGTATTACACTCTGCCAATCCAGACCTAGCAGTAAGACTGGAGTCAGTCGTTTAGCTTGCTGGGGTTCTGTTACTACTCTGTGAACTTAGCAAGTTTGCGGCTGTATTCTAAGACTTGCCTGTCTAATCCTGTCGCACTGTGCTAGGTGTCAGGGGTCAGTTTAGTGGCAGTAAGCTAAAACCTGTGCACTGCAAGTGAGAATTAGGATTGTGGAGACTCTCCTTGTGTCTACCATTCCATCTCTGACCAAGGAGTTTACTGCCACACCCGTTGGTAACCCTTTAGGGTTTTGCTGTTGCCCTTAGCAACAGCATTTCGGGTTCTCTACGTATTAAAACACAACATCTTGTTTTTTCCATCTGAGCAGTTCTAATACAAGGGAGATACCCAGTTCCTTAGCCTCTGGGCTTCTCTGTTCACTTTGTGTGTATTTTGTTACCCTATCACCTTCTGTGTACGTTATGTCATATTCCCCAGTTTGTCTGTGAGTCCATTTGTTTTGCATAACAGTTCAAACACCAGTACATTCCTGCAGACACTGGAGTGCATAACAGTTCTGACACCAGTACTTTCCTGCAGGCACTGGTGTGCATAACAGAGAGTGTGAACCAGGTTACCATGGGGATCCCGGACCAGTGTTGAGTTTCCAAGGTTGCAATACGGTCAAGGAGAAGTTGCCTCTTGGCTTTCTTTTCTCTTTTGAGCTGTGTACTCAGCTGTATGCATTTACCCCTGATGACACATTTGTGTGCCTCCCAGACGGCCAACACTTCAACATCAGGCTTATCATTAAGTTCAATACATTCAGCGATAGCGGAGCTAATCTCTGATGTGAGGCGTTGGTCGCTGAGCATGTAAGAATGAAACCTCCAAGTCCAGGGCAAACATGTCGATGGGGATAAGTTAACTGAAGCGTATACCGGTGCGTGGTCTGTCCAGGATATCGGTCCTTTCTTACTAGAGGGAAAAAATTGCAGAAACCTATGGTCTACGAGAAAGTAGTCTAGTCTAGAATATATATTATGGGGGGAGGAACCGAAAGTGTAGTCCTTCACGGTTGTGTGGTGGATCCTCCATAAGTCCATTAGTTGGAACTCATGGAGGAGCCAGCGTATTTTCCTATGGTCGCGAGTCAGTTGGCATGGAGAACTAGACAAACAGTCAATGGTGGGGTCCAGCGACCAATTAAAGTCGCCCCCTATCACCAGACAATCTTCCCAAAGAGGTTCTATTAAGTTCCACATTGTAGAAATGAATTGTCTCTGACCATGGTTATAAGTTTCAGTTTCACTTTTGCAAGGAAAAATGTGGTTTTATTTTTAGATAACGTGTCATAACTGCAAATGTTCAGAATTTTTGTGGTATAACCCTGCTATTGATTCTTAATATTGTGAATATAAAGGTATATTGCAATATAGTGATTTTTAGTTTTGTGGGGAATCTTAAGACAGGTTTTGCAACAGTTGTGGGATGGCATGTTGATAAGGTGGTGATAGAAAAATTTATTGGTGATACATTTCTGTATTGTCTTGATAAATGAATTACCTGTTAATTATATAATCCTTGGTTCCACAGTTATAGTTAGTGAAGGAAATTCTACTGATTGTAAATAACGTTTAACCAGTATGGTTAAGACACTGAACACTCACATACTCAGCCTTTTAAATCCAGTATAGCCAGGGACTGTGTGTATCTTTTTATGTAAGAAATCTGCAGTTGAGATTGAGCATACAAGGTGTGGTAATAGTGGTATCAGTTTTTCATAGTAAAGCATACTAAGTCTTTTTGTCACTTAAAATGTATTCCTGGCTAAGTCAAAGAGTTTAACATTATTAGAAGTAGACGTTAAAGCCATTATTGACAAAGGTAACTTATTCATATATAAAAAAAACTATGACTCAGTGATTTAAGAAATCTTTGTAAACTAGATAAAGTCAGTAATGACAGAATTTTGGTTTGTTGTATCAGAGGACTAAGATCCAAGTGGTTTGCTTCATTTGATCCTTTTTTGTTGATGAATATAGAGAACACTTAAATAAGAAAATAATCTAATATCTAGGGATATGGAAAATTATTAGTCTAGTATATGTTTAATGGTTTATTAATGTAAAAATCGCACATATAAAGGTGACTATATAGGTGACTTCGTAGACTAGAGTTAAATAAGAAAAAGTCTGTTGAAATGTTATAAAGAGATTGCGGAGAAGGAGTTACATCTGAGGGCGAAAATGAGGCTTGGTTATGGTTAATACGGAAGTCACTGAATGTCCACATTCCATGTGGAATTGAAATGAGGCTTGGAGTGCAGCGCACAGCGTATGTGCGCGTGTGTTAGAGGAACGGAAATACAAATCCGGTATTTAAGCCTGTGAACTATGGAGAGGCTCCATACACACTGAGGAAGCCGCTGACGCCAAATCTAAGCGGTGAAACGCGTATGTGGTGAACTGGATACGTGAGTTTACAGCCGGCCGGCCAAACTATTAACAGGACATTCTGTGGGCATATCTGCATGATGGCTTACTAATTACTCGGCACCCGGACTTCCGGACCCCAGTGCTAAGGGGGAATAGGGAGTGCACTCCCAGACCAGAGTGTTTTTCTAATAGCCATTTAGTGATCAGAGACTGCCTTTTAACTAACACCCTAGTGCTAAAGGGAACTACATGTACAAGCTTGCTATAACCGCATTACAAATATCGCTATGCTGACCCATTGTTCGTGGGACATTTCATCACAAGTGACTGATATCTAGTATAACCCCAGACCTATAGGGGTATAACAAGTGAATCCTGACATTGCTTTGCTGTTATGCTAACGAGTACTGCGGACTTTTAATTATTTGCTGTGCATTGCTGGGATGCCTGCAAGGTTACAGGGGTCACCTATGAATAGTTATATAAATCAGTCAAATGATTATATGTGGCAAAAGGTTTTTTCTTAAAAATGTATACATGTGTATTAATTTTATGCTTAGTGTTTTATGCTTTAATATATTTAAATCCGGCCGGTAATTGTATAATTGTTGTTTTATATATTGTGATAGTGAATAAATGTCCCTATTTGGATGATATGCGCAGTTCCATTTTGTTTTTATTATCTTTTTCTATTGAGTGGAGGCAGAGAAACCAGGCCCCAGGAACGTGCGGCTACCATCAAACATAAACACTAGCGCCCAATTTTGTGTTTTTTCTCTTTTTTTACTTAAATAAGAAGTGTGACGTTTAAGAGAAGCAAGTCTCTTAAACTGAGGTATTTTCCTAAGATAACACTTAATCCAAGTATGTGTGATGTTTAGAATTCTAAGTTTTCTAAACTGAGTTCCCTAGAAAACACTTATTACTGTAAGCGTGATGCTTGAAAGAGTAAATCTTTTAAGCTGAGTTATATACTGACTTTTGTTTTTTGATACTGCGCAGTACAAATAAAGGTGCAGCCCCAAAGGATTTCGCTAAGTGAATTGATCAATCACGTGAAGGGACAGCACAGTGAGCCCCTGTCAGTACTAGGGAAGGAAAAATAGGCACTTATTGGTGCAATTTGTGTAAGGGGCAAAACTTCCTAGAGGAAGGGAAGTGTTTACTAATGAGGGAGATTTTAAGCAAACAACAAACACTGAATTGATAAACAAGGTTTTACTGACTATTAAGAATTTGACAAACTGTTACAGGGGCATAAGGTTTAATACATCATCTGTATGAATAAGTAGTTAAAAACGTATACACATGTCGACAGAAGACGTATGCTCAGAATGTTTGTGTGTGGCATTTATAGAAAAGAAAGGGCAAGGCTCTTTTATATTGAGAGCCATTTTGTTCTGTGCTGAACCAAGAGTGTGGAGTAACACTACGGACTCCATAGAAAGTGTTTTTATATTGATGGGATGTCACTTTATTCCAAAACCAAGTTATATCGGTAGAGAGTGGCTGAGTGTCCTTGCTGTGTCAGGAAATTGAGCACATAGCTGCATATCCCACTATCCTTTAGATCCTGGATATTGATACTTGGAAAAGTACCTAAGTGTTAAATGTTACCCAACCCCCAGAATAGTTTTATTATGTCATCCACAAAACAGTGGATCCAAATTGTTTCCTGGTTTATACAAAAGTATCAGGATGGAAATGTACAAATAGAGATTGTTAAAATTGTAATGTTCCTAGGTCTGAAAAATGTAGTCCTAATAATTCTGAAATACTGCCCACAGTTCATACTGCTAGAAGCAGTAATGAGGGCGAGTTAAGGGTTACTCCCTATAAGCAAGGTTCCTGGAAATGTGAATGTGATGGGTGGAGAGAGGGGAGCCGACGGGCAGAGTGATCATGCAGCTACAGCCCGGTTATGTTGTAAATCCTTCAGGCTGATTCCATATGACCTAAGTACTAGTGTGTAAATCCAAAATATTACAAAATCTGAACAATAGATAATTGATGTATCAAAGTTTATCATAGTAGTAACATTGTCAATTGTAATCTGTTGTTCTATGTGCTCTGTAAATATACAGGCTGGGGATGGGATGTGAGGTAACCATTCACCTGTTAGTTCTATGTGACTAATGACATGCGGATGTACAAATGTTTATGACTATGGTATATGGATAATATGATATATAATACATATACATAACAGTAAGAAAAAATTGCATTAGAAAAATATTGGTAATTTTATTCCTGAATGCCTTAGGAGGTTTTAAAGATAATTAGAAAGCAGTAAGTTTTATAGAACATGCTACTGCAAAGTATATTAAAGGGAGACTATGCATAATTATTCAGATTTATATATATTTCCATAAAGTCATTTGTTCACATATGCAATGTGTATTTTAGTTTTGGGTTAGAGAATAATTCTCAGCTTTCAGGTAGCTGAAGGATAGTAAGCATAGTGCTCATTATTACAGTGCTTTATTATTATTATTATTATTATTATTATTTGAAATACTAAAAGTTTTGTGATGCAGTTTTGATGCAGGGGAAAATAAGCTAAACATGGCTGCTCCAAACGTATTGATTGAGAACATTACATACCATGGTTTCAGTCTAGTGTGTTGGGAGTTGTAAATGAGTTACCAGATATGAGGAAATAGAATCCTGCTGCATTCCTCGAAGTAAATACATGTATGATGTTTGATATATTTATGTATATATATATATCCTGTTAAGTAAATTTAGAACAGGTTTTAAAAGCATGGCAGCAGGTTTCTTATCAGCCATATGTTAGGCAGCACACATGAGATGATAGAATGGTGAGGGTGTGCAGCCCCTGTGTCAGCAGCAAGTGACTTTACCCACAGGAGACGCAAGAGTTTCAAGAGCTGTTTTTATGCACAACCAGATTCCTCCATGTTTACTTACAGATAAGGCCATCGCAACACCTTGATTGGGAGGTTAAGCCCTACCCCTGCAAGAAAGCAAGATGTACCTACAACATTACAGCAAAGATGTAACCTGAAATACAAGCTGCTACACAAGTCTACCTCTCACAGAAAAAGTAAGACAAAGAGGAACAACAACTCCCAGCATGGACATCATTGTGTTGAACACCAGCATGAGTGGACCTGGACTACGGAGATAACATGCCAGCAGCAGAAGAAAAAATATCCAAGTAAAAAAAAAGGACAAAGTATGGAGAATAATGGATGAATCATAAAGAGAGGTGATTGCAAAAAGAAAAGTTGAGAAGCAATATGACGGTTGCATGAGAGTTTGGAGATTAAAGGAAGTCTGCTATAAAAAAAAAGACAAAGAAAGACATCTGACAAGTGGTCAGTACTACGTGGCAAGATTACAGAGGTTAGGTAATGATTAGAATATTTAAAGCACCAGCAGCTCCAGTGTTAATTAAAGCAAATAATAAGGAACAAGATAGAAAAAGTCCCAGAAGACAAACGAATGATGCTTCTTCTGCCAATATGAAGTACAAGCTTCTTCAGGTACTCCCCAGTGAACATAATGTCTCCAGAGGAAACAGCAGAAGGTATGATTACAGTCACCTTGCCAACTGGAGAAGGACGTTTGTATCCAATGGATACTGGAGCCATCACACACAGAAAACAGCAGAGGGAGATACCACAAGAACTGATGATATCAGAAATACTTAAAAGGACAGGAGATGCAAGAACTACAGTCACCAATACCAGTCCAGTTCTTGACCTCGGAGTACATGTCCAGTGGCTTTGCTGGAGCACAATGTACTGAAGCTTATCCAAGCGAGAATACAGTATACACCAGCAGAAGTTGAACTTTCCAGCAATTTATCAAAGGAAAGTACAGAACCATTAAGAAGCAAATTAGAACAGAAGTTCAGTATTGGCTCATTTCCAAAGTACCAGTTGTGGAAGAAAGTAAGCAATACTACTAAACCAGGATACCCCAGGGAGGGGCTACATCACCAAGTGATTTATCCAGAAGACACAACTAATACAGTCTGTGAATGACCTACTGATTGCCACCACCACTGGAAAAAGTACCAAGAAGGGGCAGTGTCCTTATAAAGTTTCTAGAAGAACAAGATTGCAGAGCCTCAGAAGGAGAAATTGCAGCTAGCCAAGCAAGAGGTAATCATCCTAGGACACTCAAGATACCCGACATCTAACAGAAGAGAGGGAGAAATTCATACTGCAAGCTAAGATGCCAACTAGTGTCAAGCAAGTCAGATGATCATTCCTGGGCCTAGTAGGATACTACAGAACGGATACCTCTAGCACCAGTCTACATGCAAGCATTGTATGACAACAATGAAAGGGAGGAGGGTCCACATACTACACACAGCAACAGATGAATGAAGCTATTGAACAATTGGAAGCAGCAGTTGCCTCATCTCAAGTCCTAGAACTACCTGAATATTGCAGAAGAAGGCCATACATAGAAGTGCTTATGCAAAATTATGGACCGAAGTGAAGACCAGTGGCCTACCACTCAAGCAAGCTTGACAGCAGTACTCCAGGAGCACCTACCGGCATCAGAGCAGTAGCAGCAGCAACAGTTCTAGAAGAGTATAAGAGCACAGACACAGTGATGAATCACAAAGGAAAATGAAAGAACAAGATTGTCTTTTGTGTTGACGCACTTGAAAGAAGAGATATATATTTATTTATTATAATGTAATGATTATTACGTTAAAACATAACTTTTATTCTTTA
This sequence comes from Pseudophryne corroboree, assembly GCF_028390025.1. Lineage (NCBI taxonomy): Eukaryota > Metazoa > Chordata > Amphibia > Anura > Myobatrachidae > Pseudophryne > Pseudophryne corroboree. The sequence continues at coordinate 113,080 of NW_026968084.1, read as the reverse complement.
TTTATTAAAATATCCTGTTTCATGAAATATAAACATACATATGTAAATTTTAAATCATTAAATTTGATTACAATATCATGTAGGCTCACTGTGTGGTTATTCCATTCTATTGTATTGCTGATTATTATAACTCAATAAATGATTGGTACATTAAAGTTTATCAATGAAATTTTGATTCAGGGGATCATTTATTATGTATCTATTCAATATTAATATTATATCATCATTGCACACAGAAATATATATGTTGGAATATACTGATATTCTTTTGTGTACAGGAAAAGAAGAAACGTGTTTCCGTACCCCACGTCTATTATGCAAACTTATAATATATCTAATATCTGCTGACAAGGTTTTTAGATTCCTGTGGATAATTCGATTGGGAGTTCCCTGCAGGGATACATTCTGACAAATATTCCACAGTACCGTCACATACCTCGTCCAGTACACAGACTAGCTCCTGCTGAGGGTCATATGCAATACCCCAGTTATATGCACCTATAATATATCTAATGTCTGCTGACAAGGTTTATCTGGCTTCTGTGGAAGATATATGCCTTTAGTGAGTCCCCTTCAGGGGTATATCTTCTCACAAATATTCCACAGTCCAGTCTCAAATATTGTATATAGGTTCCAGAAGGAAAAAAGAAAAGTTTGCTGACGATGGGTTGAAGATATATACAGTTTTTTTATCATAAATTTCCTATCTGATTCTACACATGTTATATCTTCCTCTGTGCATATGTTTATTTTTCCAGACTTTAATTGGATCTCTTATTATAACTCAAATAAACATACATAAATATGATACAGAAATGTACTAGTCAGTGAGAATAGGAACAAAATGAATACCTGGGAAAATAACTCAGCATACTTTAACTATGTATCTAGTTATTGGTCACAAAGGCCTGTATTTTAAATTGGTTCTCTGTTGATACATTAAGTAGCATTCCTGTATTTGTTACACAGCAGTTGTAACTAAAGTCTCACTTATATTCTGTATTATACTGGGTAGCTGGTACAGAGTATTAGGAATAATGTCAGTGGTAAATTATTGGTCATAGAAACCTGTGTTCCACAATAATTCTCTGTTAATATATTAGAGCTGGATTCCTAAAGCAACCGTGCTGCAGTTATAAGAGAAATTCCGCTTATAATCGATTTTTCCATGTGCACATGGTACACACTAAAAAGATAATTCTAATAATTTTAAATGGGGACACCCATAAATTATAGGCTGTTCCACATTCGATTGGGTAGATATTAAGTGTGTATCTTATATTCAGTATCACACTGCTGATGTCATACCATTCGCTGTTTCTATTACACTGCTCTTAAAGATAAAGATATCACTATCTGCTGTATTTAAGTAAGCAGCTGGTGCGCAGTGATGAAAATAATACTGAATTGGACTGCACACAGTAATCACACGTAGTTTCAAATTCAATTAAGTAGTTATTAGATGTGCCTCTTATGCTCCATATATCACAATACTGACATCCTAATTTCTGCTACTCATATAATACATATGGTTCCTATTGGTATAGGTTTTTCCAGTGTATCTCTTGTTGTTCTAATATAAGTTGTTCTAATATAGCTCCTGCTAGTCACATAAATTACAATCCCCTTTCCCCAATCATTATTAAATGAGTTATATTATTTCATGTATTAGCATTTCATTATACAGTGAGCCTAAGAAATGCCGGCGTGCACGTTTCACGAACAGGTTTCGTCAGGGCGAACCAGATTGCTGGAATCAGTAAAGATTTAAGAATCCATGTAGCCAATGAGGGTGAGTGTACAGATCATCTGTTTACTCTAACCAACGGTACTCCGTCTTCGGATATCGCTCAGGATGCCGGGATATGTAGTTCTATTTCTCTCCGGTCCCGTTCTTTTCATATCCAATGACGCGACTCCTCCATTCTCTGACTTGTTACCAGGTTACCGTCGCTGATCACATGGTGCATATGCGCTCTCGGGAAATGTAGTTTTTATTATTCTTTCTCTCTCAACGTTATTCTTGTACTTGTATTCATATATTCCTATCAAGAGATACTGGTTTTTAACTATTAACGTCATGTGAGTCCTAATGGTTATGATGGTAATGCGTATCTGGTCAATCATGATTATGAGTGCATATAATAATATGTAATATAATGTGCATTGGTTATATTTTAATATAATTAACGTGATTAATGTGTAGGAAGTGAAATTATGAATAAAATAGTGAAAAGAAATGATTAAAAAGATTGAAAAGATGGTAGAGATAGTGAATATATTAAGTGCATCATGATGACTTTGTATCAGTGAATCCAATACAAAGAAATGTGATCATTGAGTTAGTTGAATTAGGTACATACATTTAGTACATACATAATCAAAAATTACATCATACTATGTGCTTTGGTGCTTCTATGCATTGTTCAAGATCTAAATACAGCAATTTCATGTGATCAAAAACTCGTGATAAAGAACAAAATAATAAATTAAAAGGTGGTGGTGAAAAAGAAAAACAAAAAAAGGGGGAGAAAGGAGCAAAAAAGGGAAGTTAGAGACCATGAATGCAATAGATTATTTAATATTTATGTTTATTAATGTTACCATAATCTCCGCTCCATATACTATTATTCTGTAGGTTCAATACCGTGAGGGTTATTTCCTCACTTTAATATCCTTCAGAGTAACCATCATTCCTGACTCATATAACCATTATATACTAGAGATTGAGAGAGAGGTATACAAGTTGAGTAAGTAACAAATAATGGCAAAAAGATATTGGAAAAAGGTGGATATTTAAAGGCCATACAATAACTCAGTGTTTAATCAAAGAAAAGGCAAATAGCTGTTATTTTCGTTAAGTCCCTTTGGGTGTTGGCTGTCCATCAAGAATATCATTTTAGTTTCAAACTGTAAGAGCTGTTTGTCAATATTCCCTCCTCTGATGCCAGCTTGTATACTCTTCATACCGAAGGCTTGCAAGCCTTCCGGATTGCCGTTATGATGGTGTAAGAAGTGATTGGCAACAGGAGTTAAAGATTTAAATTTGCTCTTCTCTTGTTTGGCATTTCTTATGCTACGTAGGTGTTCCAATAGTCGCACCTTCAAAGGTCTAATCGTCTTGCCAATATAAATTCTATTGCAAGGACAGATCAGTTGGTATACTACTCCTGTAGTGGTACAGTCAATATAGCCTTCAATTTTCCATCTTTTTCCATATTTGTCAAAAAATTTGGTCTTAGGTATCATGTGTTGGCAGGCTTTACATTGCCTACAGCAGAAGGAGCCTTGTTTGTGATATGTCTTTTTCTTCAGAGATGGTAAGTGACTCTGTACTAAGATATCTTTTAAATTGCGAGATTTTCTCCAGCTAGTTTCTACTCTATCTGGCAAGACTTCTTTTAAATCCATATCGGTATGGAGAACTGACCAATGTTTTTGTAAGATGGAATTAATTTCACGCCATTGATTATTAAAGGTTCCTATGAATCTGACAGGTTCTTCTTTTTGAGCCTTTATTTTTGGTACAAGCAGAGATTCTCTGGTATGTGATTTAACGTCATGTCTCGCAGTTTTTATAATGCGGTTGCTATAACCCCTTTGTCTCAATCTATCACATAGTTGTGACTCCCTTTCACGGAAGCTCTGTGCACTGGAACAATTCCTCTTAGTGCATAATAACTCTCCTTTTGGGATGGCTTTTAACGTGGCTGGTAAATGAGAACTGCTATAATGTAAAATACTATTCGTAGCAGTTTCTTTACTGAACATGTCAGTAGAAATTGCTCCATCCTTCTCTATACTGATGGTTAAATCCAAGAAATGAACTCGTTCTTGGCTCATTTCGCCAGTAAGTTTTAAATTCAAGTCATTAGTATTGAGGATTGAGATTAGTTGTTTCAACTTATCTTGTTCTCCATCCCATATTATCAAAATGTCATCGATATATCTCAAGTAAATGAGAATATTGTCAGTATATATCTCATTCCTCTCATGGAAGAGAAACTCTCTCTCCCACCATCCCAGGTAGAGGCCGGCATATGTAGGGGCACATGCTGTCCCCATCGCCGTGCCTCTAACCTGGAGGTAGAACTTTTCATTGCACGTAAAATAATTTCGAGTTAATATGAATTTTAGTAATGAGAGAAGGAAGGTGTTAAAGTCATGTTGTTTTGGCATGTTCAGGAAATATTCAATCGCCAGGAGTCCTTTTTCATGATCAATGCTTGTGGAAAGACTCTCAACATCATATGTTGCAAGCCAGGTCCCTGGGCTAACTGAAAGGTTCTGGAGTTTGTTCAGGACATCCATTATATCCCTCACATATGAGGGCAAGGATATCACAAAGTGTCGTAGATATTGGTCAACAAATGTGCTTGCCCTCTCTGTCAGGCTTCCCATTCCCGAGACTATCGGTCTTCCTGGGGGGATGGTCTCATTTTTATGGACTTTCGGGAGTAAATATAGAATTGGTATCCTGGGTTTATCAACATGTAAAAAGTTGAAATCCTTTTTGGTTATTGTTCCATTCTCCAGAGCATTTGTGATGATGTCAATATATTTATTTTGAAAGTCTGAGGTTGGATTGAACAGCAACGGTTTGTAACATGAACGATCACTAAGCTGCCTGTTTAGTTCTTCTATGTACATGGTTCTAGGCCACAGCACTACATTGCCCCTTTTTTCTGAGGGCTTGATAACAGTGTCGTTCCTTGAGAGATTTTTTGGAGAGCAGATCTTTCACCTATAGTCAGATTATCATTCTGAAATTCAATTGAGTTTGATCGACTAAATAGTTTATCCAGATCTCTGGATACAAGATCCAAATACACATTTACAGGTGGACATATCTTAAAATCAGGAAAAAACGAAGATTTGTTCTTAAGCTTAGAAATATCAAAAGGGTGCATGTTATGGGTGACATCATCTTGTTCCAATTCTAGTTCTTCCAGAATTTGTGTCATAGTTCGATCTTCCTCAGTGAAAGTTGACGTCAAGCCCAAGGATTCGGCTGTATGCGATTGGTCGCAAAATTTCTGTCGGTTACTGTAAAAAAATTTCAATAGTATTTTTCTTGCGAATAATTGAATATCTTTTTCACAGTCAAATCTATTCTGTTTATGAGAGGGGGAAAAGAGAGGCCCTTAGATAGTAAAGAGGTTTGTTCATCAGTAAGGGTTTTATCAGTTAGATTGATTATCCTTAATTTATCATTCCCTATTTCTTGTAGTGTCTCTGCTCTCTTGGCTCCTCTCTCCAATCGCGCATGTCTCTCTTTCTTCCTCCCCTTGCCTCGCCTGATCTTATGTACTCCATACCTATTCCTTCTCTGATTTCTCTCGGAGTTTTCTCTAAAAAAAAAAACCTTTCCTCTCTTTGTTGGGCATATTGAAGCCACCCTCTCCTTCTGAGGAATCAATATCTGATGTCGTGTAATTATGACTGTTTGTATTCCTATTCTTCTGAATATTAGTCTTCCATCTGTATATATTATCTGAAGCAAAGTCATTTTTGTCTCTGCTGAGCTTTCTTCGTTTCCTATCAATAATAATTTGCTCGAAATCATCCATTTCTTTTTTATATTTGTTGTATGTCACCTGAAATTTGTGTAAAGTCTCAAACTTTTTGAGTTTCTCTCCCAGAATATTAATTTCCTCTGTGTATTGATTTAACAGGATCTCATCATGCTTTATAAGAACCTTAAGTAGGTCTAAGGAACATTTAGTTAAAATAGTTTCCCATTCCTTTTTCAGATCCATGTTCACCAATTCAAACGTTGGGAATACTTTAGGTCTAAGGCCCCTTGGTGTTATGTTGTTTCTGATGTAATTATCACATGTAGTTTTATTCCACCATGTTTTACTTTGTTTGATTAGTGTTTGTTTCAATGTATACAGATCATCCATCCAATCTCTATTGGATGGGTCAGTGGATAATACATCCTCACCATATGTTAGGTCTAGTCCTTTCCTTAACCTTTCTCGTCTTTCATCTAGATCCTTGGTCAGGTTGAAAGTTGCCATTTCACTTGATTGAGCAATCTGTTTCTTGAAAAGAGCTTACGTGAATTGTAAAATAATTCTATTATTTATATTCAATAGAACAACATTTTCTAAATATTACGGTGCTAGAAGTTTGAAATACTGGAAAACCAGCAGTACAACAATTCTCATAAGGGAAAGAAAAGGAAAGGGGGAGGTGGGATAATATACTTCTGCACAAGTTTTATTATGATTTTATCCCCAATTTATTCATACCGTTATTAATTTGAATCTAGATACTGGGGGTGCTGCCTAAGACAATAATACTGAAGGGCAAAGGAAAATGAAAGAACAAGATTGTCTTTTGTGTTGGCGCACTTGAAAGAAGAGATATATATTTATTTATTATAATGTAATGATTATTACGTTAAAACATAACTTTTATTCTTTATTTATTAAAATATCCTGTTTCATGAAATATAAACATACATATGTTAATTTTTAATCATTAAATTTGATTACAATATCATGTAGGCTCACTGTGTGGTTATTCCATTCTATTGTATTGCTGATTATTATAACTCAATAAATGATTGGTACATTAAAGTTTATCAATTAAATTTTGATTCAGGGGATCATTTATTATGTATCTATTCAATATTAATATTATATCATCATTGCACACAGAAATATGTATGTTGGAATATACTGATGTTCTTTTGTGGAACACAGGTCTCTATGACCAATAATTTACCACTGACATTATTCCTAATACTCTGTACCAGCTACCCAGTATAATATAGAATATAAGTGAAACTTTAGCTACAACTGCTTTGTAACAAATACAGGAATGCTACTTAATGTATCAGCAGAGAACCAATTTAATATACAGGCCTTTGTGACCAATAACTAGATACATAGTTTAAGTATGCTGAGTTATTTTCCCAGGTATTCATTTTGTTCCTATTCTCACTGACTAGTACATTTCTGTATCATATTTATGTATGTTTATTTGAGTTATAATAAGAGATCCAATTAAAGTCTGGAAAAATAAACATATGCACAGAGGAATATATAACATGTGTAGAATCAGATAGGAAATTTATGATAAAGAAACTGTATATATCTTCAACCCACCGTCAACAAACTTTTCTTTTTTCCTTCTGGAACCTATATGATAATTCCTACATAAAGGATTATGATATGAATTTTTTATGTGCGATTAATAGTGGCCTGAATTAAAAGGTGATTGATCACTATAATATTGCACGTTACCTCTAGTATAAATCAGTCTGTGTAATAGACAATATTTGAGACTGGACTGTGGAATATTTGTGAGAAGATATACCCCTGAAGGGGACTCACTAAAGGCATATATCTTCCACAGAAGCCAGATAAACCTTGTCAGCAGACATTAGATATATTATAGGTGCATATAACTGGGGTATTGCATATGACCCTCAGCAGGAGCTAGTCTGTGTACTGGACGAGGTATGTGACGGTACTGTGGAATATTTGTCAGAATGTATCCCTGCAGGGAACTCCCAATCGAATTATCCACAGGAATCTAAAAACCTTGTCAGCAGATATTAGATATATTATAAGTTTGCATAATAGACGTGGGGTACGGAAACACGTTTCTTCTTTTCCTGTACACAAAAGAATATCAGTATATTCCAACATATATATTTCTGTGTGCAATGATGATATAATATTAATATTGAATAGATACATAATAAATGATCCCCTGAATCAAAATTTCATTGATAAACTTTAATGTACCAATCATTTATTGAGTTATAATAATCAGCAATACAATAGAATGGAATAACCACACAGTGAGCCTACATGATATTGTAATCAAATTTAATGATTTAAAATTTACATATGTATGTTTATATTTCATGAAACAGGATATTTTAATAAATAAAGAATAAAAGTTATGTTTTAACGTAATAATCATTACATTATAATAAATAAATATATATCTCTTCTTTCAAGTGCGTCAACACAAAAGACAATCTTGTTCTTTCATTTTCCTTTGCCCTTCAGTATTATTGTCTTAGGCAGCACCCCCAGTATCTAGATTCAAATTAATAACGGTATGAATAAATTGGGGATAAAATCATAATAAAACTTGTGCAGATGTATATTATCCCACCTCCCCCTTTCCTTTTCTTTCCCTTATGAGAACAGTCCTGAATCAGCAGTCCTAGAAGAGGACAAGAGCACAGGCATAGTGCTGAATCATGAGCTTTTCATCCAGGTGCCACATGCAGGTACAGAGAAGCTTCAACAAGCAAGAACCAACCACCTGTCAGCGGCAAGGCTGACCATGTATGAAGTAACACTGCTAAAGTGCGACAAATAATCATCAGAAGATGTACTACCCTCAACCCAGCAACCCTTTTCCAGCATTAATTAATAAAGGTGGCTAAAAACAGATTATCTACTGCTGAACTGGAAAGCAAGAAGTTGATGATAAGGACCAGGAAGGTGGTCCAGAAGAGCAAGATAGAAACAAATCATCATAGATGCAGGACCAGAAGGATGGTCCAGAAGAGGAAGAGAATAATTTTAGTAATCAAATTTTTTTCCTTTTCCTTGTGTGGCGTTAATGGAACAAGAACCTCAACTTGCCATATGTTACAGACACAGCCCTACATAATGCTCAGGATGAGCTATATGTGGATGGATCAAGGTACCATGAGGATGGAGTTCCTTATACAGGATATGTAATAACCCCTGAACATGAAGTTGTGGATTAAGGATCCCAGTACAAGAGTGTGGGCCAGATATGGAAAAGCAGAGGCTTCAAGAATACAAGTGGCGAAGACATACAACATGCTTCATTGATCAGGCACCAGTTCAGAGCTCTGCAAGGGCTACAGAAAAGGTTGCAGTAATGAAGATCCAGGCACATGCAAGAAATGACACTCCTGAAACAAGAGGCAACAATCTGGCAAGATACTGAAGCCAAGAGGGCAGCAAGATGCCCCCAGCAGGAAAGGCAAGTCTATCCAGTAACTATTCCAGTGCCAGACCAGATGCTTGATTATGCTACGCTGATTGAACTTCAGAACCAAACAGGAGAAATTGAGAAAGTAGCCTGTGGAAAGAGAAAGCAACCAAACAACCAGTAAAGGTAGCCATCTACACTACACATACAGAAGTAACAGAAAGAAGCAAGGCCTCAAATGCCTTTTCTACAGGATTTGAAGAAATTTCAGGATCAAGCAGGTCCTGAAGAAAAAGCAGCACGGCAAAGAAGAAGAGCCAGACAAGAAGAAGACACTGGCTTATGAAAATTAGAAGAGAAGTTATACTTACCCAGAAGCTTATATCCACTTATGTGTTTAGTCAGCCATGGCCTCACACACCTGGGAGACGATCAAATGGAAAATTCAGTTGATAAAAGATGGATAGTTCCAGGATGTTATCCTGCCGCAAAGAAGTTTGTACAAGCCTACTAGATATGTAGGCCTACTGGAAATGTCCAATCCAAGACAAAAGGTCAAGTCAACCCTTGGAGCAATCCCCCAAAAGTTATTTTCCATTTCAAAGACTGCAAATTGACTATATCTAACTGCCAAAGATGTATTGGTAGCCACAGACATTTTCAGTTATTTGCCAATGGCAAAAGCCACAGCAAAATCAATAGCTAGAAAATTAGTTTCAGAAGTTATTTGCAGATATGGAGTACCAGAAGTTATAGTAGCAGATAGCGGTATTTATTTCATTAAAGAAATAATGTAGTACATAAGGTATGATTTGGGAATACAACAGGCACTCCATGTATCCCCCACAGGTTAGTGGGTGTGTCACAGAAACCACCAGGGAATGCTAAAGTGTTTATTTTTAGTACTGGCTAATAGCAGAACCATATTCAGTAAAACCATAGGTTATTCGCCTTATGAAAAATTGTTTGATAGCATACCTAAGATAGGATGTTATTATCCATAAGAGTTACAGCATAAATATGGTAATTTGACTGCATATGCTAAAAAGTCTTACTGAAGAAACTGACACTTCTGTATTTTCTAGTTTACCTTTCTCCCAGATTCAGGAGCAAATCTGAATCCCCACAAGCTTTAACCAGGAGATCGGGTGTATCTGGAAAGACACGTGAAAGAGTCACTTGAGCCAAGATTTGATGGTCCATATCGAGTGTTGATGACCACTCCCACTTCTGTGTCACTTAAGGAAAGAGAGACTTGAGTTCCACTGCAAATTTGCTCAAGTTAAGTTTGAACAATGAAATACACAAACATACAAAGGCTACCTCTTCTCTACCTCTATCAGTTGGAGTACCGCAAGGCTCAGTCTTAGGTCCTCTGCTTTTCTCAATCTATACCTCCTCTCTTGGTAAACTAATCAGCTCCTTTGGATTTCAGTATCATTTGTACGCTGATGATACTCAAATCTACCTATCCTCCCCAGATTTGTCACCACCAGTATTGGCTCGTGTCACTGGATGCCAGTCTGCCATTTCATCTTGGATGTCATCTCGCCACCTCAAACTCAACATTTCCAAAACCGAATTAATTATTTTCCCACCAGCTAAGAGTAGTTACCAACCTGATATCTCTATAACTGTTGACAATGCAACTATCCACCCCACAAGCTCGTTGCCTAGGTGTCACCCTTGACTCTGAACTGTCCTTTGTTCCACACATTCAATCTGTCTCTAAATCATGTTACATGCACCTTAAAAACATATCCAAAATACGCCCTTATCTTACACAAGACACTGCAAAAACTCTAATCCATGCACTCATCATCTCCCGCATTGATTATTGTAATAGTCTCCTTACTGGTCTTCCCAAACATAGGCTATGACCACTTCAATCCATTTTAAATGCAGCTGCGAGGCTAATCTTCCTCGCCAGACGTTCTTCATCTGCTGATCCGCTCTGTCAGTCCCTCCATTGATTACCGGTTTTCTACCGTGTCAAATATAAAATACTTTTACTTACATACAAAGCTATTAACCAAACTGCACCATCATACATCTCCTCACTCATCTCAAAATATCTCCCTACCAGACCTCTCCGCTCTGCACAAGATCTACGTCTCTCATCCACATGTATTACCTGTTCCCACTCAAAATTACAGGACTTTACCCGGGCTTCACCCACTCTGTAGAATGCACTCCCACACACAACAAGACTCTCCTTTAGTCTCCAAACCTTTAAACGTTCTCTGAAAACTCATCTCTTCAGACAAGCCTACCAAATTTCAGACCCACACACATAACCTTAACAGCTTCCCTATCAAGTTACATCCCCTCTGTACAGTCCACATAAACTCACATTTTGTCTTCCAACATTGCTGGGTGATCATATCATATACAACCCATTAAGAACCTAGCAACCTGGGGAACCATTATGTAACAGGTAGCATCTATCCTTGTGTATCAATGCCTATTTCCCTATAGATTGTAAGCTTGCGAGCAGGGCCTTCCTACCTCTGTCTGTCTGTCTGTCTGTCTTTGCCCAGTTTTGTTCTATAATTGTTGTTCTAATAATTGTAAAGCGCAACGGAATATGCTGCGCTATATAAGAAACTGCTAATAAATAAAATAAATAAATAATTGGGCCTAAACTAGACAGACCACTATGGGTCATTATATTGGGAACTTCAGTACTTATTGTAGTCATAATATACTCTATATCTCTCATAGGAGAGGGCAGGGAAACTGGCATGTCCGCCAATCCAAAGTTACGTACCAGTGTTTAGCATACAAGTATATACTTCTTATATATGTAGTATACGTTGTATGTGCTTCTTATATATATATATAGTATATAAGAAGTGTGGTATCACACTAGATCTTGTGTTAGTCAAGTTAAAGTAAAGATAATGAAATCTCTAGAAGTTCAAAGATACCAGTTAATTAAGAAATGATGGGCTCACATGGGCCCACATCTGGAAAAAGGAGGGGAAGGGACATCTGTCCCCACTACATATAAGCGTATAAGAGTTTTTAAAAAATTTTAAAGCAAATACACACTACTAAATAGAGTATAACATTTTTTAGAATGTGTATGAAGTGAACTCCAAAAAAGTGTTTCATATTTATTACTAATGAAACAAATAGTGTGCAAGAAGTGGTTTAGAGAAATGTCCTGCTTAAACCCAGCTAATTGGTTTAGCGGGATCAAAGAGTAGATTGTTGAAATAGTGATGTTCTTATTAAAAATTGTCGGCTTAGCAACTTGCATATATCTATGTGTTAAGATGCAATTTTGTTTCCTTTCCTTTCAGCTTGAAAGAAATCTGTAAACTCAAAGATGTGAATCCTCCAAGTTTAAGAAACTACAGAAGAGCTTGGCAAAAAGGAGCCGTGAACAGTCTATATTAACGGATATGAAGCGAATGGTTCTTTACCTTCCGTGGGATAGAGTGACCAGCACAGTCCTACGGGAACATAGCCTTTAGCACCATTATAGCTAGACTGTTTGCTTAGTCTCTTGTAGGTAGAGTTTGTGTGATGCCTTGTAGCTCAACTGTAATGTCATATTGTTATCAGCTGTAATGTAATTTTATTATGAAAAGGAGGGACTGATGAAGGTACCTGTAGATGTGTTTTAGCTTAAGCAGTGGAAGCCATTTATTTAAGCAGCAGCCATGATGTAGTGAGTAAGAGGTATGCTTTGCTGGTTAAATAATAATAATGCTGACATTTCACAGTTAAGTACATTCTGTGCGAAGCAAGGTCGCAGCTATAGTCTTGAAAATAAGTTATTAGACAGTCTCTTGTGTTTAGACTTCATATGAAGGACATGTAGGAGGGTGTCAGCCTGAGAGGAGTTATGAGAAGAGATCCATTATTGTTTTTACTATGTGACGTGTACCAAGTATTCATGCAAGTACCTTTTTCTATATAACGCCCTGCTGAATAAACTGGAGGCAGTCTCATTTTGGTGGACATAACTGGCGTGTGGTGTCTGCTTTCTGGGATTCCCAATCGATTGGTAAACAAAGGGTAACAAACAGACAATTGAAGGAGACTATATATTAACAAGAGTGTAGTTTGTCGCTGCAATAAACCGAGGGATAAAAGTAGTTGCTCAATTTTGGGGAGGCCTGAAATTTAAAGTGCGTCTCCTGGATGAATGCAACATCAGCACATTCAATCCGGAGTTCACATAATAAGGTGGACCGTTTCTCAGGGATGTTGAGCCCTTTGACATTAAAGGAGCATAATTTAATAGTAGATGGAATCCATGTAAACAGGGGGGGTAGTGTTAGTGGTCCACAACATGGAAAATAGGATACTGGTGTGGTTACTCACCATAAGCCAAAGACGATCTTCCAAAGGACAGTTCAGACAGCGGCATACCACGATGATGAACGGGAAGGGAGGGGAGGGGAAGGAGGAGGAAGAAGAGGGGAGGAAAAAGAAAAGAACAAAGGAACAAAAGAATAATCGCATACATTGGCATGTAGTAAAACATCAGAGTAATAGATAAACACAATATATGACATCAAAACCATCTATGGGCCACAGGGGATAGCCCCATGACCCAGAGTCCAGTACAGGATGGCGGACAACCCAACTGGGGTGTGGTGGTGAGTGAACTGACCAGGATAAATGGGCAACAATCGCAATGCAGGGGGGCCTCCAGGCCAATAATATCATGAGTGGAAAATTAGAAAAGATGTCCCACAGAAGTTTGAAAAACATGGAAACATAACAGAACAAACAACAAGGCACAGTATGTACAGAAAAAACATGAAATCAGAACATTAATTCACTGCTAGTGTAGTCCGTGGCATGAGGAATTGAAAGGAATAAAGGAATGGGGCAACTTGTGGGAACTCAGAAGAGGTCTCGAGACTGATCGAAGGACCAGGCGGTGGGGTCGGTGGCCAAATAGGCACCAAAACTGAGTGAAGGCGACAGATGCATTAAGGAAAAGGCAAGTCTCAAGCAAACAAAATCATTCAGGTGGGAGGTGAGGATTGGGCGCCTCGTTTCTGATTACCTGCCGGAGTCCAGGAGGCACATGGAGCAGGAAGGCTGGGTGGGTCAAGACATTGGTACAGCTGGGACCAGTCTCCAAGGGAAGGTTTCATGATGTTTAAGACTGAGCAGAAGGCGTCTAGATCTTCCGGGTACTGTAGGGTAACCTGGCAACCCTCATGTGTGACCTGGACACTTATCGGGAAGCCCCATCTAAACCTAATTCTTTGTCTTTCAAGGTATCCGTTAGCGGTTTAAGGAGGCGGCGCTGTTGGAGCATGTGCCAGGAGATGTTAGGAAAGATGTGTATAACTGAGCCATTGAACTCCAGATGGTCAAGCTTTCTCGCTTTACCAAGAATCTCCTCCTTGATGTGGTAGTAATGGAGGCGGCAGATAATATCTCTAGGGGCTTCGGTTTGAAGGTCCCGTGGGCGGAGAGCCAAGTCAAAAAGTATAGTATTGTCTGAGTCTGCTGCCAAGACTTCATTAAAAACAGAGGTCAGAGCGTCTATTATTCGCTGACCCTGTATATCTTCTGGTATTCCACGTATCTGTAAGTTATTTCTTCTTCCTCTATTTTCCAGGTCCTCTTGCTTCCGCTGCATGGCCCTAAGCTCTTGAGCTTGTAAGGCAACAATGTTTTGGAGTGCCCTGTGCGAGGTATCCAATTCACCAAGGTGGTCTTCAACATCAGAAACCCAGTGTGACATTTGGCAAAGGTCATCTTGAAGGGCCGAAATTTAGGACTTGACCGTCTCCAGCAGCTTGTGCTCAAGGTCTTGGAAATCTCGCTTAGTTGGGAGATCTTTTTTAGTCGGGAGGGAGCGTAGGTGGGACAATAGATCAGCCATATTGACTTCAGAGCTAAGGTCAGATAGTGGCGACGCAGAGGAGGCCATGGAGTCCATGTCCTCAGGAGAAGGGGAGGAGGTAGGAGTTAAATGAGAATCTTCTCCGTCTGCTTCCACCTGTAGGTAATGATATAAGTTAGGTTGCAAAGCGGTGGTGATTTGTTTCTTAGGTGCTGGCGTATGCCTCTTCTACCCGGTCTTCCCCATCAGCAAAGCGACTCCATAAGATGATTACAGGGAGGATACGGAAGGTGGTGCCACAGAAGAAACCAGCAATAAGAGCGTGTGCCTTGCCATTTGGGGTCCGGGAGTATCACATCACTCTTTGAGCCCCATTATGTGTGGGTGAATTAAGGGATCATGGCCAAGCTGGGGGCTCCAGATCAGTGAAATGGAAGCATGAGCCAGATACATGGAGTATCAGATATCAGGCAGCTAGATCACCAGCTCACGGGGGGTATAGTCCAGATGTGCACTGTCAGCAGGACAGGGCACAGATGACGGCCAGCAGCACTGGACCAATATCCTGGATCCACTACAGTGCTATGATAAGGCAAAGGCCTACCTAGGCACCTGAATCTATGTCCAGGTCACTGCCACCCCTTCCTGAACTCTGCAGCACAGGTGGGCACGACTGCAGGAGAAAACACCACTGAGCCTGAGTAAAAGCCAACCCTTGCAGCAGGCGCCCTCTGCGCACCAGTAACAGGTGAGGCAGCAGAGAGCAGTGGGTAATATATAGTGGCAGCTGGCCCTTAAGCCAGACATTCAGGGCTCCACAGTATAGAAGCCCGCACCTCCCCCAGCCACCGGACCGACAGCGGGAGGACCGGGCAGGAAGCATTGTGAACTCACCAGGTCAGCAGGTGCGGGAGGTAGCGGACGGAGGAGCGTCAGAGTGCTTGGGTCGCCGGCTATGTAACAGGCAGATGGGGATGTCCCTCTGGTGGATAGCGTACCTGGCGCGGCACTCCGATAACGACCTCCACGCCAGTAGCACCACTTTGGCGGGACTCAAGAGGTAGGAAAGGCCGCGTCTTCTGGATCTGAGTAGGCCACAACCCGCAGAGACCAGTGCAGGGTCTCCCAGCTCCGCAGCACAGACCCAGGATGGTCCTTTTCAAACTATAGCAGCCCGGGGGGACCAAAGACCCGAGGGAAAGGGCTAATACAGCTATTTAAAAGGATCACCCAGCAGGAGTAGTGTAGATGCACGTCCTCCAGGATCCGTGCCCGCACTGACTCTTCTATGCTGCGCTCGCATGTTTCGATTGCAGATTCAGTTTTGTGTAGTATCCATCATACTGAAATAGTGATTAGTTGGGCAGAGGCAGACGGGTGTCATTGCAGTCTAGCCCCGTAGTTTGCATCTGCCCAGTGGCCTTGGCAGCTCAGTACATTGCTGTATGCCTGCTGAGGACGGGTGCATTGGGAGTCATTCCAAGTTGATCGTAGCTGTGCTAAATTTATATATATAAAGCAGCGTGCGAGCGAACAATTCGGAATGACCCCCATTGTGCTATGCTGCTATCTATTGCATATTCATGGACTAGGTATGATTCCCATTTGTATAAAAATGTGCAGTATTCCATTCATGAAGCTGCTGATGTTGCTCTGATTAATGCTCTTGGGATCTCTCAGTCAGGTGCTTATTTGCATACTGCAGGCTTGTGCACAACATACCATAACCTTGGACAGCCATTATTCCTACAGCCACACTGCTCCACATGCATTTGGGCACTTTAAAGTCATCACAATAAATTTAAACCAATAGAATGGTGTTTAGAAGCTCAAATTGCATGTCTAACATCATTCTTGGAGATTTGAAGTTTGATTTCAAATCGATTTCAAAATCTAATTTAAGTAAATGAGGGGATTCTATATTGGACTATGGAAAAATATTGATGTTTTTTCGAAATTCGACTGAGTGGGATTTCAGATTTTTCAGTTTAAGAATCGATTTGACATTCGACGCCAGCATCCCGGCTGTGTGAATGCCGTTAGGAGGCCAAGGGTTATTCCCACTCCTGGGTGTCCACGACACTCATTGAGTGGGAATATAACCTGTGGCAAATTCAGTAAGCCACTGAACCCACAGCATGGCGGGTGCAATGAGCCCACAAGGAACTTCGTTGGGCTCGCCCCCCTACCAGCATTCCAGTGGCCGAGATCCCAAAATTGATATGCTAACCACCAAGATCCCTGCAGTCAGTCAAGCATACCCAAAGCGTAAGTATAGGCAATAACGTTAGACGGGCCAGGGGGTGGAGCTTCAGTACATTTGGGGGTGAAGCCTCAGGCAGGTCCATGGGTGGAGATTCAGGCAGATCTGCAGAGGAGCATCAGGTAGATTCAGAAGCCAGGAGGTGATTGGTGGTGAAAGGAATTTTTATTTTCCTGTCAGCTCTTCACTGCTGGGGCTCCTGTGTAGGGCTGACAACAGACATCTTGGGGCCCAGTACAAAAATATATCTGGGGCCCCCACAACCAACCTTGACCCCTTCCCCAGTATATATATATATATATATATATACACACACACACATAGTACATACATATACATACAGTATATATTGTAACAGGAGTCTTGCTAGAATGTGCTCTGCTACAAAAATTCCTGAAGCGACCGACTCCTGGCTTGTCCAAAAACAACAAATACCCTTTATTTAGATTGCTCAAAAACAAAGATACACATAAAACAAAGATCACTGCATTTAGTATAAACAACCAGGGAGGTTAGGCCCTGCCTCACTCCCTCTTACTAACTAAGGAACCCTTCAGGTTCCGGCATCCTGACACTAGTAGCCCAGCCCTCCAGATCCCACTGTCCCTAGCAGGCCTATCACCTGGACACTTACTGCCTTCAGGAGCCCTGACTCATGGGAGAAACTCTGCTTTAAACCCAGCACCCAGGTGGTGGCTGGTGAAGCAGCTTCTTGGGCTAAGAAGCCTATAAGACCTGGTCTGGGCCAAATGGATGGGAACCCGGCCCATCCACACTTCCCATCCACCCCCAGGACCCTGTGTGTAGCTTACAGGTGGCAAAGTATCTCTCCTGCCACAATATATATGCAGTGCAATATTTGTAATACAATAGATTCAGGAACTGTGGACAGGGTAGAGGTGGGTGGTGATGTGGGTGGAGCAACCAAAGAGGTGGTGCATCAAATTGGTGCATAAACTTTTTTTTAAACACATAACGCCCCGAGTAATGCCATATATACACATTCTGCCCCCAGTTGTGCCATATATACACATAATGCCCCCAGTAGTGCCAGATACATATAATGCCCCCAGGTGCTGACTGATGAAGCAGCTTCTTTAGCTAAGAAGCCTATCAGACCTGGTCTGGGCCAAATGGATGGGAACCCGGTCCATCCACACTTCCCATCCACCCCCAGGACCCTGTGTGTAGCTTACAGGTGGCAAAGTACCTCTCCTGCCACATACCCTTTCCCTCAGCTTTTCCTGGCTCAGAAAAGCGGCATGTGACATTGGCAAGGTTTCACATTTGCCAATTATTTTGGGCTGACAAATCTTTGGGACATAACTTGGGCCCATACACCTGGGTCCCAAGTTCCTCTCCCAAGTACACGTCCGAGACCCTTTTAACTGGCCTTGGAATCTATTTCCATTAAAGGTTGGTGGCACCAACTCCACTTTGCCGCCTTCCCTTTCCCTCCACTTTGGCATAGTGGCCAAAGTTGTCATTTAATTATTGGACAACTTCCCGTTGTCCACTAAACTTCCCCTCCTCTTCACCTTTCCACCTTTAGGGATGTTTCCCTTATCGGCTCGGATTTACTGGCTACTGAGAAAGTCGCTTCATTCTTGTCTGGGTGTTTGTGACAACTGACATTAACCAACTCTGGACTGGGGATGGTTTTTAAGTTCATTTAGGGCCTAGTAGTCACCCCGGCCCTCACTGGTCTTGGCCTATATGGACAATTCCACCTTTTATGGCCCAGCTCTTGGCACCTGTAACACCTAGTCTCTGCCCTGACTTTAATTGTTCTGAGGTCATGGTCCAACTTTGCCCCCACCCTTTCTCTCAGAGTGAGGCATTGGTCCCAAATCTCAGAAAGTCCTTTCATTTGTTGAACTTTTAGTGCTTCCTTCAGTCTTTCCAGCTTTGGTAACATTTTCTTCATTAACGTGACTGCTTCATCCTCCGATCTCCCATCTTTGACCCTAGTCACTGTCTCCTGCTGTTCTATGACTGGCACATAACCCATTTTGAGTCTCTTGTCCAGGTCTCTTATTCGACATAGTTTAGGAATCTCCTTCACTGTTTATTTTTGCTGGCTGTTACTTAGGGCCAGCTTTTGGAACTCTCCCCTCAAGTTTTCCAGCTCTTGTGTCTCATATAGAGAACTCTCCCTGGGTAGAGCAACCTCAGAAATGGGACTCTGCACCGATTCCTCTGAGGCAGGTTCTTGCTCCTTACTTAGTGGGTCCTTTATGAACTGTCCCAGTTCAGCAATTGGATCTTGAACCTCTCGTGGTGGATCATGCCGGGGAGCATAAACCGCCATGATCGAAATCTTGCACCTTATCCTCATCATACACGAGGGGAACCCCTTCAGAAGCAGGTTCCTGGATGACGTCGGAAGTTGACTCCTGTATTGCAACTAGCTTAGCCATGATTAGCTCACGTAGGCGAGACACCTCCAAAGGTTCGGTCTTTGTCTGTGATTCATCAGAGAAAGTCTCACATGTGCACTGGATGT
Source organism: Pseudophryne corroboree (assembly GCF_028390025.1). Classification (NCBI taxonomy): domain Eukaryota; kingdom Metazoa; phylum Chordata; class Amphibia; order Anura; family Myobatrachidae; genus Pseudophryne; species Pseudophryne corroboree. The sequence continues at coordinate 93,547 of NW_026968084.1, read as the reverse complement.
CCAGAACCGGGGGCTTCTGAACCTGTAATGTCCCATCAGGGATTAACTTCTGAACGTACATTGCATCAACAGGAGAAGGAACCTGAGTTTCCAAGACCTCAACAGAAGCTATCTCCAGCTCAGATAAGACTACCTGTTCTAGGATGGGCTCTTGAGTAGTCATCAAATTGACATCTGTCCAGGTAGATTCCTGGGGTTCATCATTCTGCCACAGATCCAGCAGATTAGAGGATTCTTGTTTTGGAGGTGGACGATCACTTGACATAAAGTAAACTTCTCCCAGCTCCATTACTACTTCCTCCTCACTCCCTGTCAACCGAGGAGCAGCCGGGAATCCCACATCCTCATCTCGTGTCTCCATAAACACATCTTCTGTGAGCACCTGTTGCTGCCATGCTCCATCTTGAACAGGTTCTACTGAACTCAGGGCTTTATTCCAATCTTCACCCAAGCTACTACTACCCAAGCTACTACGACATTTTTTTCCGGAGAATGAGGTGGTCCTGCTTCGGAGGAACTTCTCACTGCCATCCTAGGGGTTAACAACAAAACACTGCCATCTGATGTGGCTCTCTCTTGCTGCTTGCAAAATTTCCGTGGATTTTCTGTGCGCTGTGCAATAATGGCTGCAGCTTCCTCCATGCTCTGGAATGGCAATACCAACTGAATGGACATTAGTGCCTGTAAATGCTCTACCTCTCATTTCCAATTTCCAGGCAGATGGCCTTACTAGTGGCATAGCAGGGAGCCTTCCGGGCCTTAGGTACTGGCAGCTCTGGCTCAACTTTCCTGTTCCTTCTGGCTGGAACAGGGAATCCAGTATAGCCGGGTTACAATACAGTATGGTACCATTCTTCCGCAGCCTGCACCACCGTTGGCATCATTTCCCCCGAAGATGGCATCTCCACTTTGGATGATAATGTCTCTGACCCAACCTTCGGCATAACGTCTTCAGCAATTGGTGTAACTACGCCTGTGTCTGAACTGAAAATAGGCATAGCCAATTGTTTTAGCTTAGAAACCTCTTCCTGAAGCTCCGCCAAGTTTTGCGACAGAGCCTTATTGGCCAGCACCAAACTCCCATATCGTGTCTGGTCACAGGAGATTTCCTCTAATCGTCCTTGGCTATGTACTACAAAATTTTCAGATCTGGGTTTAGACTTTGCCAAGGTTTTCTGCAACTCTGACACCTGGCCTGAGAGCTTGGCAATCTCTTCTCTACTCCTTCCCAATTTGGTCAGAGAGTCAGACAAAAGAGATTCCTTCTCCTCCAGCTTTTGCGTTAAGGTGTTCACCTGCTCTTGAAGGAAATCACATTTTTCCTTAAGCTCTTCTAGTTCCTTGTCCTTTAATTGGACATTGCTTTCAAGGTCACTTATCGTGTGACAGCAAAAAAAAAGGTTCCATGCTAAAATCTTCCCCAATATCTGAATTACTCCCCAATAAGCTATCCATTTCACTCTCCAACTGTGGGCTTTAATAGGGTCACATAAGTTCCTGACCTGAGGTGTTAGAGCTTTCACCCCTTTTGTTTTTTTGGCATGAATTCTCTTTTTGTTACCCATTTAAAGAGACACTTCAGAATATGCTGTATATCTGAAAATCTTTATTTACACTGTTCCCTTTGAAAACTGTAAATGAAATGGAAAACAAAAAATTCCTTTTTTCTTTTTTTTTTAGCACAGATTAAGCTTTTAGCAAAGCACTGAAAGGTAGCATGTACATAGTGGTCACAAATACCTTACACTGGTAGTGCAAATAAACAACTTCTCGCTTAAGGCTCTTAAAACTAGAACTCAGGGATTGCTGGGACACATAGTGACACAACATTTCTCTATTTAAATAGAACCAAATTTATAAAAGTTTTCAACTTTGCTACATTGGTCTTAATGAGCTAATTAACAGGGACACCAGACTCCCATTACCAGATTTTGCAGGCACAGGTAAAAATAAGCTTGCAAAAGAAATTCAGTCATAAATTATCAGCTGCTTGCAACCCCTTAGAGCAAATCAGCACAGCTACTTTCAATGAATGGCGCAGAGCATATAAGACAGAACAGGCCATGCACCCTGTTTAACCTCTTTGCTGCCAATGTAAACCTTTGCAACAAAATCAAACACATTCAGTTTAAACAAAACATATCATTATTTTTACCCCGTGGGGTTGGGTTTAACCACTACTCACAATACCCTTGGTCTGGTACTGATGCCCACGAGTTCAGTTTGGTCTGGAGTTCGCTGGTATGTGTGCCGCTACCTTGCGGCTGTTGGGTCCTCTGCCACATGTGACACGATGAGCAGAAGGGTCCTTGTTCATGCGCCATTTGTAACAGGAGTCTTGCTAGAATGTGCACTGCTACAAAAATTCCACCAGTGACCAACTCCAGGCTTGTGCAAAACCAACAAATACCTTTTATTCAGGTTGCTCAAAAACAAAGATAAACATAGGGGGTCATTCGGGGTTGATCGCTAGATAAAAATGTTCGCTGCGATTAAGCAGAAAAATGGCACTTCTGCTCATGCATATGCACCGCAATGCGCACGTGCGAAGTTTTTTCACAATGGCAGATGTAGTTTCACACAAGGTCTAGCGAAGCATTTCAGTCGCAATGGCGAGTGCAGAGTGATTGACATGAAGTGGGGTGTCAACTGACTGTTTTCAGGGAGTGATCGAGAAAAAGCAGGCATGCCAGGGAAAATGCAGGCATGGCTGGGAGAACGCAGGGCGTGTTTGTGATGTCAAATCCGGAACTGAATAGTCTGAAGTGATCGCAAGCTCTGAGTAGGTCTGCAGCTACTCAGAAACTGCTCAATCTTCTTTTGCTGCCGCACTGCAATGCATTCGTTCATACTTCTGCTAAGCTAAGAAACACTCCCAATGGGTGGTGGCTTAGCATTTGCATGGCTGCTAAAAACTGCTAGTGAGCGAACAACTCGGAATGACCCCCAGTACTATAGTGAACCACTTTCTGTCAAACTCAAAGTGACAGGTGGGCTACGCCTCTAATTAGGGAAATCATGCATCTAACCACGCCCCTAACCACTCCTCCAACACTCCCACTTTTCATCCCCTTCTGCTGGTGTTTTATATGAAATAAGCTTACAAAATCGGTTAAAAAAACTTTTTATACACAGTGTATTATCACTGATGATGCAGCGATGTATATTATTCCCAATTGATTTATAAAATAAGTATTAATTCTTAATATTAATAATATTATATGAAGAAATCATTGTATCTGTTTAAAGTGTTGTTTTTTTTTCTTCATACTTTCACTGTGGGTCTGGAATCCTCTAACACGCTGAATGTCCAGAAGGGGTTGTAGATAAGCTACTGTATGCTTCAAGCACTTCAAGCACACACACACACACACACACACACACACACACACACACACACACACACACACACACACACACACACACATCAGAGCCTGTGTTGATAGATAAGAATTGAAATATATATATGATGTTTGCTGACATATTTTTTTTCACTAAGTCACAAGTTGGTAACATTTTTAGATTTTTCACACTGAGCTTCATCTATAATCAATCGCCAATCAGAAATAGCACATTAAACTCCACACTGTGTAAGATGAAGACTCCCAGTGCACTGACACTTAAATCCTACTAATGTTATGCAAAATAACTTGTTACATACACTCCAACCACCAGCACCTGTGTTAATAGATAAGAAAGAAAAACTATAGTACGTTTTGAATCATATGGGAAAGTACAAAAACAAAAAACAATAAACAACAAGTGAAAGATACATGATAAAAACAAAATAAATGCTGGTGTTTTATATGAAATAAGCTTACAAAATCGGTTATAAGCACTTTTTATACACAGTGTATTATCACTGATGATGCAGCGATGTATATTATTTCAAAATGACACATAAAATAAGTATTAATTCTTAATATTAATAATATTATATGAAGAAATCATTGTGTATTTAACGTGGTTTTTATGTGTTACAAATTAACAAACATATTAGCAGAGTTAGAGGGTGTTGGTGAGAGATAAAAGAGGGTGTTGTTGAGAGATAAAAGCTAATAAGACAGGCTACCAGCACCCACCAACACTTGTGTTAATAGATAAGACAATGCAAACTTTTTTTTATTTTATTTTTTAGAGCATATTACATTTTCTCGGTCAGCCAAACAAGTACAGTACACATATATTTTTTGTTGTTTTGTTCAGAGTGCTAATGCTAATAATAATAATAATAATAATAATAATAATAATAATATTCTGTTTTACGCATCTATTTATAATATGATGTTTAAAACAACTTTTTGACTGTTCCCTTTTTTTATTTGATCAGAGTGCTGATGCTAATAATAATAATATTTTGTTTTACGCATCTATTTGTAACATGATGTTTAAAACAACTTTTTGACTGTTCCCTTTTTTTTTTTGATCAGAGTGCTGATGCTAATAATAATAATATTCTGCTTTACGCATCTATTTGTAACATGATGTTTAAAACAACTTTTTGACTGTTCCCTTGATATTTTAACTTGTTACATTCACTTCAACCACCAGCACCTATGTTAATAGATAAGAAAGAAAAAACTATAGTACATTTTGAATCATATGTGAAAGTACAATATGTGTTCCAGAATCATAATATAGGGAACAGGTTATAATAGGTAGCATGTATCACCATCCAAAGGTTGTGATAATCACCAGGGCAATTCCACTGGATATTTATCCTATAATTTGGGTATAATTTTTAAACAAATAATACTATGTTATCATGTGCAATCTTCCTATCTACACCATTATTATGTGTTCCAGAATCATAATATATATGATAAATATATATTGTTTAAATAAGATACAGTAATCTCACACTGACATACATATGAAAACCGTGTTAAATGAAAGACACAAACGTTATTGTGGCTTATAGAATATTAGTTCATCACATCACATGTACTTTCAAAAAGGGGCATGTTCAGACATGTTTTCTATATGTCTATATATATATTAGATATATCAGTTTATCAACTGTGCATATTATATTGTTACACTGATGATATGTATCATAAAGGTCTGAGTATGTGATAAAATTGTTACTGTTCCCTTGATATTTTAGAATATAAGGCATGTCCAGACATGTATATTAACGAAAAAAAGCTTTCCATCATTTATATCATTGCATACATACCACATATTACGGTGTATTACACCATGTATATCATTGCATACATATCACATATTACTGTGTATTAAACCGTTTATATCGCTGCACACCATATATTACTGTATATTACATTGTGACATGTCCAGACATGTATATTAATGAAAAAGATTCACACCATTTATATCATTGTATACATACCACATATTACGGTGTATTACACCGCATATATTGCTGCATACATAACATATATTACTGTGTATTAAACCATTTATATCGCTGCATACCATAGATTACTGTATATTACACCGTATATATCGCTGCATACATGCCATACGTTACTGTGTATTAAACAGAGTATATCGCTGCATACAGACGATATATTACTGTGTATTAGAGCGTGTTTAGCACTGTATACATACCACATATTACTGTGTATTACAACGTGTATATCGCTGCATACATACCACATATTACTGTGTATTACACCGTGTATAAAAATGCTTACACTAACAATGTTGTCAGGCTGTGATTAGTAAATCGGTAATACGATGGCAGGCATTTACTCTAACTCTACATCCCTAGCACACTGTTACCTGCGCTGTTTGCACTTTCTCAAACTGGTTAATGTTGTTACAGCCTGTAACACCTTTACACGCCGGAATAACTGTGAGATTTTGTATGTTACACAGGCTTAATTCGTGGTTTTTTACAGACATTTAAATTTAAAACATGTTTCAAACGTAGCCGATAATGCCTAGTCACGGATCGGTTTAAATTATTTCTGCAAAATGATGTATGTTTGATTTAATAATAGCAGTTGTCTTAACTGACTGATCTATGTATTTTGGCAGGCCATTCATATACGTCTCAACAACTTCTTTGATAATATCATGTTTACATTTAGCACTGTGGCTCACACCTTTAACGGGTTTTAACAAATATCCGGCATTTACACCCATGTCCTCAACATCTTCCCGTATCTTACCCATCAACGCATAAAATTGTATTTCAGCGTATTGGTCTACTTGTTATGTATTTTGAATTCCACCAGCTATGTCGGGCGTCCATGGTAAAAATATTGGGTGTTGCTGTTACACAATCAACCGCTGTAGTATTACCTGGAATTCCTGCAACAAATATTAACATTTCACCAGAACTATTCTGCTATTCTCGTGTCATTGTCTCTATTTTGTTGTTACAGCGGCCACGTTACTGACGCTTGATACAGTTTGTAATGCAATCCTTCTCCGTTGAGGTGCATCATCTTCGGAATACGACAATTTCTTTTAAGATCGGTAAATGCTGCAATTAATTCATATTACAATGTGTATTGTACACTGTTTACCTAAATAAATGATATGTGGTACACTAATCATAAGTGAAAGTACAAAAAAAAAACAATAAACAACAAGTGAAAGATTCGTGATAAAAACAAAAAATGGCAGTATGTGTATAGTAATGTGTTGACAAAAAATAAAGAAGAAATATTGTGTTATACAGAATTATGATAAAAGAAGGGATGTATATCCATAATAAAAAGAGTGAGAATAAATATAGTGTAAATATATGAAAAGAGCTAATGTGATTGATATATATGAATGGTATTGAATGTGAATTAAAAAAAAAATCAACTCTAGGGAACAGGCTATATAATAGGTAGCATGTATCACCATCCCAAGGTTGTGATAATCACCAGGGCATTTCCATTGGATATTTATCCTATAATATGGGTATAATTTTTAAACAAATAATACTATGTGATCATGTGCAATCTGCCTATCTGCACCAGTATAATGTGTTCCAGAATCATAATATATATATGATAAATATATAGCGTTTAAATAAGATACCGTATTCTCACACTGACATACATATGAAAACCGATAATAAGCAGTTCTAGCTACTGTAATCCTTTACATGATGATTTTGGTATATACACATTTACTACAGGTCACTACAAAGATATGAATCATGATATATAAGATCGCTAAACAAGACAAAAGAGATCTGTAATGATTTCTGACTAACTAGTTAACTCAGTATACAGTAATCATATAGGTCCCTGTGTCATATACATATGTGCTTGGCATAAATATTTCCAAACGTTCCTAAATCTAAGATGTTTCATGTATGTTGTAACACTAAATATTATAAATAGAATATCAACATGACAGATGATATAACTGAATTTATCATGATGAATCTTATATATTCCTATATTTTACTAATGTAATACCCTTATGGGTATAATTTTTACACAAGTATATATCAGTATTTGTGTAATAAAGCATTGATGTGTATCCACTCTTTACAGTATGTAACGATGTATCTTATTTGGCACAAGGTGGGTTCTCTTGTCTTGGGTATAAGTAAGGATATACTTGAGGTTTTAATGGTGGCATTATAAGCTTTCTGTAGGTTCTGTTTTTCATAGACCATCTTAGTGTATATCTTTAACTCATCTTGCTCTTTTTCTATAAATTTCAACATCCGATCAATTTCTTCTGGTTCGGATATATTCTCCTTTTGGAATTGATCTCAGAGTGGCAGGATAATGGGAACTGATGTGATGTAAAATGCTGTTGGTGGCCGTGGTCTTATGGAAAACATCAGTGCTGATTTCTCCAACGGCTGTTTTGGAAATCTTCAAGTCATGAAAAGTATTACTATTGTGACTTATATCCGATGTAAGTTTAAGTACTAAGTTGCTATTATTAAGAAGTTGAATTGTTTTTCTAGAAGGGCTGCTATTAACACTCTACAGGAGCTGGCAGAGGAAGATGAGGAATTCACCTCAGAATACCGATATATACTCAACACGGATGATGATCTGAAGAAAGAATTTGATGAGAACATACAGATCATCTGGAAGATATCAACAAATTTACGGGATCATTTGTTTAGAAGTCACTTTTCCAAGCATCAGAGGAAAAATCCATCAGTATCTGTCTGTTATCCCTGTGGAAAATGTCAAGCATGCCAATATATTCATATCACTCAGAAGTTCTCTGACAGAAATAACAATAAAACAGAAATAAAAAGCTTCATTAACTGCTCCACACATTTGGTGTAATTTACTGCTTAATAGGCCCATGTGTTTATAAATATATCGGCATGACTAAGTTGCTTTTTAAAAACGAATATTGGATCATGTATATATCATTAAAAGTACACAAAGAGATATAAGCAACATGAAGAAAATTACAAGTGTAGCGAGACACTTTCTAGGATTCCACAATAGTAATCACAAAAAGGTGAAAATTTATGATCTAGAACAGTTTGAGCTAGGTATAAGTGGTGGTAACATTACTAAGTAGTCACTAAATAAAAAATCTAGATACATTTGTCTGTTGAATACTATGACTCCATTAGGATTAAATAAGGAGATACGCTACACATCCTTTATTTGAAAATCTGGGACCATATGTCAAAATCATATTCTTAGTGTCATTTTTAATGCTTATTAATGGTGGGTTTACTTCATATCCATAACATGGATTGTCAAAGAGGCCGCTGAATCTATATCTGGCCTTAAGCTATGCTACATTGATCCATTCTAATCTTTTACCCTAAATGTTAGAGTAGAATGCCAATATGATTGTTTGTGCTTAATAGAAGGACATATCTCATGGGGTATGCATGCACAAACATTATATTTACAGTAAAAAGTTTTAATAACTATTGAGTCACTAGGCGTATCGTGTCATCATTTTCCTAAATAGGATCTGTTGTGTTAAAATAACCCATTATATTATTACCAACATAACATATGAGTATTGTTACTATTAAATTTAACTCATCTGTGTCTTATTTAAACGATATATATATTTATCAAATATATTATGATTCTGGAACACATAATACTGGTGTAGATAGGAAGATTGCACATGATCACATAGTATTATTTGTGTAAACATTATACCCATAAGGGTATTACATTAGTAAAATATAGGAATATATAAGATTCATCATGATAAATTCAGTTATATCATCTGTCATGTTGATATTCTATTTACAATATTTAGTGGTACAACATACATGAAACATCTTAGATTTAGGAACGTTTGGAAATATTTATGTCAAGCACATATCTATATGACACAGGGACCTATATGATTACTGTATACTGAGTTAACTAGTTAGTCAGAAATCATTACAGATCTCTTTTGTTTTGTTTAGCGATCTTATATATCATGATTCATATCTTCTTAGTGACCTGTAGTAAATGTGTATATACCAAAATCATCATGTAAAGGATTACAGTAGCTGGAACTGCTTATTATCGGTTTTCATATGTATGTCAGTGTGAGATTACTGTATCTTATTTAAACGCTATATATTTATCATATATATTATGATTCTGGAACACATAATACTGGTGTAGATAGGCAGATTGCACATGATCACATAGTATTATTTGTTTAAAAATTATACCCATATTATAGGATAAATATCCAGTGGAATTGCCCTGGAGATTATCACAACCTTGGGATGGTGATACATGCTACCTATTATATAGCCTGTTCCCTAGAGTTGATTTGTTTTTTTTAATTCACATTTAATACCATTCATATATATCAATCACATTAGCTCTTCTCATATATTTACACTATATTTATTCTCACTCTTTTTATTATGGATATACATCCCTTCTTTTATCATAATTCTGTATAACACAATATTTCTTCTTTATTTTTTTGTCAACACATTACTATACACATACTGCCATTTTTTGTTTTTATCACGAATCTTTCACTTGTTGTTTATTGTTTTTTGTTTTTGTACTTTCACATTTGATTAGTGTACCACATATCATTTATTTAGGTAAACAATGTACAATACACATTGTAATATGAATTAATTGTTTTTTACTTGAAGTACTTTATCTTTTATTTTTATTAATTTTCATTAATGAATTTCATTAGTGACCAAATGTATTTATTATGTACACTAGTATCAAAATTATTAAAACGTTGTTTATAGGTATACTTTTAATACCGTTATATGGTATATTAACATATTGACACAAATGTAACTTAAATGTTGTTTTACGTGTTTCTGCTATTATAATTATTTTATAATATATGTATTACAGATGATGCTGTAGCGCAGCGATATGATTCAACGATACCAAGTTGCAATGCTACAGATGCGCTAATGCACAGGCCTAGCATAATTGGGAAAACAACAATTCGCACAACAGTCGCTGAAACGGCAAATGAACAATTTGCAACGCCCTCGATCGGACATAACAGCCTAAAGAAGAATGCTAGGCCGTTGGTTATGGGGATACATCAAGGCTGTATCAACCCGAACAAACGCAGTCTGCCTCGACCAAGAATGAACGACAAAGGTTATAATTCAGCATTTTACCGATCTTAAAAGAAATTGTCATATTCCGAAGATGATGCACCTCAACAGAGTAGGATTGCTTTACAAATTGTATCAAGCATCAGTAACATGGCCGCTGTAACAGCAAAATAGAGACAATGACACAAGAACAGCAGAATAGTTCTGGTGAAATGTTAATATTTGTTGCAGGAATTCCTGGTAATACTACAGCGGTTGATTGTGTAGCAGCAACACCCAATATTTTTACCACGGACGCCCGACACAGCTGGTGGAATTCAAAATACAGAACAAGTAGACCAATATGCTGAAATACAATTTTATGCGTTGATGGGTAAGATACGGGAAGATGTTGAGAACATGGGTGTAGATGCTGGATATTTGATAAAACCCATTAAAGGTGTGAGCCACAGCGCTAAATGTAAACATGACATTATTAAAGAAGTTGTTGAGATGTATATGAATGGCCTGCCAAAATACATAGATTGGTCAGTTAAGACAACTGCTTTTATTAAAGCCAACATACATCATTTTGCAGAAATAATTGATATACTCTGTTTAATACACAGTAACATATGGCATGTATGCAGCGATATATATGGTGTAAAATATACAGTAATCTATGGTATGCAGCGATATAAACGGTTTAATACACAGTAATATATGGTATGTATGCAGCGATATATACGGTGTAATACACCGTAATATGTGGTATGTATACAATGATATAAATGGTGTGAATCTTTTTTTCGTTAATATACTTGTCTGGACATGTCACAATGTAATATACAGTAATATATGGTGTGCAGCGATATAAACGGTTTAATACACAGTAATATGTGGTGTGTATGCAATAATATACATGGTGTAATACACCGTAATATGTGGTGTGTATGCAATGATATAAATGGTGTAAATCTTTTTTTCGTTAATATACATGTCTGGAAATGCCTTATAGTCTAAAATATCAAGGGAACAGTAACAATTTTATCACATACTCAGATCTTTATGATAGATATCATCAGTGTAACAATATAATATGCACAGTTGATAAACTGATATATCTAATATATATATAGACATATAGAAAACATGTCTGAACATGCCCCTTTTTGAAAGTACATATGATGTGATGAACTAATATTCTATAAGCCACAATAACGTTTGTGTCTTTCATTTAACACGGTTTTCATATGTATGTCAGTGTGAGATTACTGTATCTTATTTAAATGATATATATTTATCATACCCATTATGATTCTGGAACACATAATACTGGTGTAGATAGGAAGATTGCACATAATCACATAGTATTATTTGTTTAAAAATGATACCCAAATTATAGGATAAATATCCAGTGGAATTGCCCTGGAGATTATCACAACCTTGGGATGGTGATACATGCTACCTATTATAGCCTGTACCCTATTATATGATTCAGCACTCTGATCAAAAAAAAACAAAAAAACGTATGTGTACTGTACTTGTTTGGCTGACCGAGAAAATCTAATATGCTTTAAAAAAAAAAAAGTTAGCATTTTCTTATCTATTAACACAAGTGTTGGCGGGTGCTGGTAGCCTGTCTTATTAGCTTTTATCTTAAACATCAGGTCTCTCACCAACACCCTCCAACTCTGCTAATATGTTTGTTAATTTGTAACACATAAAAACCACTTTAAATACACAATGATTTCTTCATATAATATTATTAATATAATATGTCAGCAAACATCATATATATATATTTCAATTCTTATCTATCAACACAGGCTCTGATGTGTGTGTTTGTTTTAAGTGCTTGAAGCATACAGTAGCTTATCTACAACCCCCTCTGGACTTTCAGCGTGTTAGAGGATCCCAGACCCACAGTGAAAGTATGAAAAAAACACTTTAAACAGATACAATGATTTCTTCATATAATATTATTAATATTAAGAGTTAATACTTATTTTATAAATCAATTGGAAATAATACACATCGCTGCATCATCAGTGATAATACACTATGTATAAAAAGCGCTTATAACCGATTTTGTAAGCTTATTTCATATAAAACACCAGCAGAAGGGGATGAAAAGTGGGATTGTCGGAGTAGTGGTTAGGGGCGTGGTTAGATGCGTGATTTCCATAATTAGGGGCGTGGCCAACCTGTCACTTTGAGTTTGACAGAAAGTGGTTCACTATACTACTACCCCCAAAAAACAAAGATCACTGTCTTTAGTATAAACAACCAGGGAGTTTAGGCGCTGCCTCACTCCCTCTTACTAAATAAGGAACCCTTCAGGTCCCGGCATCCTGACACTAGTGACCCAGCCCTCCGGATCCCACTGTCCCTAGCAGGCCTATCACCTGGACACTAACTGCCTTCAGGAGCCCTGACTCATGGGAGAAACTCTGCTTTATACCCAGCACACAGGTGCTGGCTGATGAAGCAGCTTCTTGGGCTAAGAAGCCTACAAGACCTAGTCTGGGTCAAATAGATGGGAACCCGGTCCATCCACACTTCCCATCCACCCCCAGGACCCTGTGTGTAGCTTACAGGTGTCAAAGTACCTCTCCTGCCACAATATATATTCCATGCTATTTTTGTAATTGAATAGATTCAGGAACTGTGGGCAGGGTAGAGGTGGGTGGTGATGTGGGTAGAGCTACCAAAGAGGTGGGGCATCAAATTGGTGCATAAACTTTTTTAAACACATATCGCCTCCTAGTAGTACCATATATACACATTCTGCCCCCAGTTGTGCCATATATAGACATAATGCCCCCAGTAGTGCCAGATACATATAATGCCCCCAGTAGTGCCAGTTAAACAATGCCCCAGTAGTGCCAGATACACAATGCCCCCAACAGTACCAGTTACACAATGCCCCCAGTAGTGACAGATAAACAATGCCCCAGAAGTACCAGTTACACAGTGCCCCCCAGCAGTGCCAAATACACAATGCCCCCAGTATAGTGCTCACCTCCGCTGCTACAGCTGCTGCTGCTGCCGCTGCTGCCAATTCCCATGTCTGATGTAAGGGGAGCGCAGCACAATGGCAATAACGGCAATGTAGTTATGAACACTAGGAGTGGACCAAGTGACAGGGTTACCGAAGGAGGGGGGAATTGGAGTGAGAAGTTGGTGCAGCCTGTTGCGTTTTTTCAGGGCCATAACTAGGTGTGTGCCAATGGTGCCTTGCCCACAGCGCAAATGCCCTGAGGGTGCACCATCTGGCAACAAACTCCTCCGTACGGCCGTCATTACCGGGTAGTGTGAAACAGCCCTGAGTCAGTACTGGAATCCCCGCTGCTGCAAGGGACAGGAAGTGGTGCACAGGCGCTAAGTGCCAGCACCCCTCCTCCTGTTATCTGTTACTAAGACCCGCCGCCGCCGGCTCTACAAGAGAGTGGGAGCGCTACCGCAGGCCTCAGCTCTCGGAAATGAGTGTATGTGATGCCCTGGATGCCGGATCTCCCCCACCGCCTGTCTCCAGCTGCTGCTTGTCTCCATCTGTCGCCTCTGCAAGGGATGGGGAGTGGTGCTGCAGGCTGTATCTGGCAGCACCCCCCCCCCTTCCCGTTATTCTGTCACTAAGACCCGCCGCTTGAGCAAGGGAGTGGGAGCGCTACCTCAGGCGGGAGCTCCTGGACATGAGTTTCTGTGAAGCCCTGGATGCCGGAACTCCCCCTCCGCATGTCTCCAGTGGCTGCCTCTGCAAGGGAAAGGGAGCTGTGCTACAGGCAGCAGTTCCTTGTGTTTGTCACTGTGGAAGTCCTGGATGCCAGATCATCCCCCCCTCCCCCAGGTGAGAGAGAGAGACACATTCACACACACACACACACACACACACACACACACCCCAATGTGCAAAAAACAGGGACTCTTCCTGCCTAATGTGTAAAAAAGGGGGACTCTCCTGCTGTAATGTGTGAAAAGGGGGACTGCTGCTGTAATGGGTAAAAAAGGGGACTCAGCTGCTGAAATGTGTAAATAGGGGGACTGCTGCCTTAATGTATAAAAAGGGGACTGCTGCCTAAATGTGAAAAAATGGGGACTCTGCCTGCCTAACGTGTAAAAAAGGGGGACTCACCTGCCGTAATGTGTAAAAAGGGGGACTCTGCCTGCCTAATGAGTAAAAAAGAGGGATTCTGCCTGCCTAATGTGTAAAAAAGGGGACTCTCCTGCTGTAATGTGTAAAAAGGGGGACTCTCCTGCCATAATGTGTAAAAAAGGGGAACTCTGTTGCCGTAATGTGTAAAAGAGGGACTCTGCTGCCGTAATGTGTAAAAGGGGGACTCTGCTTGCCATACTGTGTAAAAAGGAGCTCTCTGGCCACGCCGCTTTTCCCATGAAGCCACACCCCTACATTTTTGGCGTGCACCTTTTGGCATTGGCCCTGTTTTGTGTGTGGGGGGGCACCAATACTGTTCCTTGCACACAGCGCTAAAATGTCTAGTAACGGCACTGTGTTTTTTATTTAATTTTTGGCCAGCTGAAGCATAAATTAAAAGCATTTTTAGGTGCTGCAATCCGTTTTCTGTGCCCCTGATTATCGGGCCCCCCTGAACCTTGGCACCCCATACACGAGTCACCTTTGACGCCCTCTTTTTACGGGCCTGCTCCTGTTGGCTTATTTTCAATGGATGGCCTGGAGCTGTAGCTCCATCTGCCCCATTATTAATATAGCCCTGGTTCCCAATTACTGTTATAAGCTTTCTCTCTCCGCTTTATATAATTTTATTTGATATCTGTGGAAAGTTCAGTCAGGTAACACACAATTGATTTAAAATATTCCAGTATCGGGTTAAACAACAGCATCACTCTGCCAGCACCTGGGAAATAGATACGGAACATATTTGCATTTGATGCTCATATATCTGAATGCCATGTATCAGTGTAATCATTCTGCTGCAGACTCTCCCAGCATAGACTAATAATTACTAGAGATGAGCGGGTTCGGTTTCTCTGAATCCGAACCCGCCCGAACTTCATGGTTTTTTTCACGGGTCCGAGCAGACTCGGATCCTCCCGCCTTGCTCGGTTAACCCGAGCGCGCCCGAACGTCATCATGACGCTGTCGGATTCTTGCGAGACTCGGATTCTATATAAGGAGCCGCGCGTCGCCGCCATTTTCACACGTGCATTGAGATTGATAGGGAGAGGACGTGGCTGGCGTCCTCTCCATTTAGATTATAAGAGAGAGAGATTTACTGGAGCTTAGGACTAGGAGGAGTACTGTAGAAGTGTAGAGAGTGCAGAGAGTTTACTAGTGAGTGACCACCAGACAGTGCAGTTTATTTAATATATCCGTTCTCTGCCTGAAAAAAGCGATACACACAGTGACTCAGTCACATACCATATCTGTGTGCACTGCTCAGGCTCAGCCCAGTGTGCTGCATCATCTATAAGTATATATATTATATATCTGTCTGACTGCTCAGCTCACACAGCTTATAATTGTGGGGGAGACTGGGGAGCACTGCAGTGCCAGTTATAGGTTATAGCAGGAGCCAGGAGTACATAATATTATATAGTGAGTGACCACCAGACAGTGCAGTTTATTTAATATATCCGTTCTCTGCCTGAAAAAAGCGATACACACAGTGACTCAGTCACATACCATATCTGTGTGCACTGCTCAGGCTCAGCCCAGTGTGCTGCATCATCTATATATATTATATATCTGTCTGACTGCTCAGCTCACACAGCTTATAATTGTGGGGGAGACTGGGGAGCACTGCAGTGCCAGTTATAGGTTATAGCAGGAGCCAGGAGTACATAATATTATATTAAAATTAAACAGTGCACACTTTTGCTGCAGGAGTGCCACTGCCAGTGTGACTGACCAGTGACCTGACCACACTGACCACCAGTATAGTTAGTAGTATACTTATATTGTGATTGCCTGAAAAAGTTAAACACTCGTCATGTGACTTCACTTGTGTGTTGTTTTTTTTTTTTATTCTATAAAAATAAAACTCATTCTGCTGACAGACAGTGTCCAGCAGGTCCGTCATTATATAATATATAATATATACCTGTCCGGCTGCAGTAGTGATATATATATATTTTTTATATCATTTATCATCCAGTCGCAGCAGACACAGTACGGTAGTTCACGGCTGTGGCTACCTCTGTGTCTGCACTCGGCAGGCAGTCCGTCCACAATTGTATACCACCTAACCGTGGTTTTTTTTTCTTTCTTCTTTATACATACATACTACTGCGACATCTCTTTATCAACCAGTCTATATTAGCAGCAGACACAGTACAGTACGGTAGTTCACGGCTGTGGCTACCTCTGTGTCTGCACTCGGCAGGCAGTCCGTCCATAATTGTATACCACCTAACCGTGGTTTTTTTTTCTTTCTTCTTTATACATACATACTACTACGACATCTCTTTATCAACCAGTCTATATTAGCAGCAGACACAGTACAGTACGGTAGTTCACGGCTGTGGCTACCTCTGTGTCTGCACTCGGCAGGCAGTCCGTCCATAATTGTATACCACCTAACCGTGTTTTTTTTTTCTTTCTTCTTTATACATACATAGTTACATACTACTACGACATCTCTTTATCAACCAGTCTATATTAGCAGCAGACACAGTACAGTACGGTAGTTCACGGCTGTGGCTACCTCTGTGTCTGCACTCGGCAGGCAGTCCGTCCATAATTGTATGCCACCTAACCGTGGTTTTTTTTTCTTTCTTTTTTATACATACATACTACTACGACATCTCTTTATCAACCAGTCTATATTAGCAGCAGACACAGTACAGTACGGTAGTTCACGGCTGTGGCTACCTCTGTGTCTGCACTCGGCAGGCAGTCCGTCCATAATTGTATACCACCTAACCGTGGTTTTTTTTTCTTTCTTCTTTATACATACATACTACTACGACATCTCTTTATCAACCAGTCTATATTAGCAGCAGACACAGTACAGTACGGTAGTTCACGGCTGTGGCTACCTCTGTGTCTGCACTCGGCAGGCAGTCCGTCCATAATTGTATACCACCTAACCGTGGTTTTTTTTTCTTTCTTCTTTATACATACATACTACTACGACATCTCTTTATCAACCAGTCTATATTAGCAGCAGACACAGTACAGTACGGTAGTTCACGGCTGTGGCTACCTCTGTGTCTGCACTCGGCAGGCAGTCCGTCCATAATTGTATACCACCTAACCGTGGTTTTTTTTTCTTTCTTCTTTATACATACATACTACTACGACATCTCTTTATCAACCAGTCTATATTAGCAGCAGACACAGTACAGTACGGTAGTTCACGGCTGTGGCTACCTCTGTGTCTGCACTCGGCAGGCAGTCCGTCCATAATTGTATACCACCTAACCGTGGTTTTTTTTTCTTTCTTCTTTATACATACATACTACTACGACATCTCTTTATCAACCAGTCTATATTAGCAGCAGACACAGTACAGTACGGTAGTTCACGGCTGTGGCTACCTCTGTGTCTGCACTCGGCAGGCAGTCCGTCCATAATTGTATACCACCTAACCGTGGTTTTTTTTTCTTTCTTCTTTATACATACATACTACTACGACATCTCTTTATCAACCAGTCTATATTAGCAGCAGACACAGTACAGTACGGTAGTTCACGGCTGTGGCTACCTCTGTGTCTGCACTCGGCAGGCAGTCCATAATTGTATACTAGTATCCATCTCCATTGTTTACCTGAGGTGCCTTTTAGTTGTGCCTATTAAAATATGGAGAACAAAAATGTTGAGGTTCCAAAATTAGGGAAAGATCAAGATCCACTTCCACCTGGTGCTGAAGCTGCTGCCACTAGTCATGGCCGAGACGATGAAATGCCAGCAACGTCGTCTGCCAAGGCCGATGCCCAATGTCATAGTACAGAGCATGTCAAATCCAAAACACCAAATATCAGAAAAAAAAGGACTCCAAAACCTAAAATAAAATTGTCGGAGGAGAAGCGTAAACTTGCCAATATGCCATTTACGACACGGAGTGGCAAGGAACGGCTGAGGCCCTGGCCTATGTTCATGGCTAGTGGTTCAGCTTCACATGAGGATGGAAGCACTCAGCCTCTCGCTAGAAAAATGAAAAGACTCAAGCTGGCAAAAGCAGCACAGCAAAGAACTGTGCATTCTTCGAAATCCCAAATCCACAAGGAGAGTCCAATTGTGTCGGTTGCGACGCCTGACCTTCCCAACACTGGACGTGAAGAGCATGCGCCTTCCACCATTTGCACGCCCCCTGCAAGTGCTGGAAGGAGCACCCGCAGTCCAGTTCCTGATAGTCAGATTGAAGATGACAGTGTTGAAGTACACCAGGATGAGGAGGATATGGGTGTTGCTGGCGCTGGGGAGGAAATTGACCAGGAGGATTCTGATGGTGAGGTGGTTTGTTTAAGTCAGGCACCCGGGGAGACACCTGTTGTCTGTGGGAGGAATATGGCCGTTGACATGCCAGGTGAAAATACCAAAAAAATCAGCTCTTCGGTGTGGAGGTATTTCAACAGAAATGCGGACAACAGGTGTCAAGCCGTGTGTTCCCTTTGTCAAGCTGTAATAAGTAGGGGTAAGGACGTTAACCACCTCGGAACATCCTCCCTTATACGTCACCTGCAGCGCATTCATAATAAGTCAGTGACAAGTTCAAAAACTTTGGGTGACAGCGGAAGCAGTCCACTGACCTGTAAATCCCTTCCTCTTGTAACCAAGCTCACGCAAACCACCCCACCAACTCCCTCAGTGTCAATTTCCTCCTTCCCCAGGAATGCCAATAGTCCTGCAGGCCATGTCACTGGCAATTCTGACGATTCCTCTCCTGCCTGGGATTCCTCCGATGCATCCTTGCGTGTAACGCCTACTGCTGCTGGCGCTGCTGTTGTTGCTGCTGGGAGTCGATGGTCATCCCAGAGGGGAAGTCGTAAGACCACTTTTACTACTTCCACCAAGCAATTGACTGTCCAACAGTCCTTTGCGAGGAAGATGAAATATCACAGCAGTCATCCTACTGCAAAGCGGATAACTGAGGCCTTGGCATCCTGGGTGGTGAGAACCGTGGTTCCGGTATCCATCATTACTGCAGAGCCAACTAGAGACTTGTTGGAGGTACTGTGTCCCCGGTACCAAATACCATCTAGGTTCCATTTCTCTAGGCAGGCGATACCGAAAATTTACACAGACCTCAGAAAAAGAGTCACCAGTGTCCTAAAAAATGCAGCTGTACCCAATGTCCACTTAACCACGGACATGTGGACAAGTGGAGCAGGGCAGGGTCTGGACTATATGACTGTGACAGCCCACTGGGTAGATGTATGGACTCCCGCCGCAAGAACAGCAGCGGCGGCACCAGTAGCAGCATCTCGCAAACGCCAACTCTTTCCTAGGCAGGCTACGCTTTGTATCACCGCTTTCCAGAATACGCACACAGCTGAAAACCTCTTACGGCAACTGAGGAAGATCATCGCGGAATGGCTTACCCCAATTGGACTCTCCTGTGGATTTGTGGCATCGGACAACGCCAGCAATATTGTGTGTGCATTAAATATGGGCAAATTCCAGCACGTCCCATGTTTTGCACATACCTTGAATTTGGTGGTGCAGAATTATTTAAAAAACGACAGGGGCGTGCAAGAGATGCTGCCGGTGGCCAGAAGAATTGCGGGACACTTTCGGCGTACAGGCACCACGTACAGAAGACTGGAGCACCACCAAAAACTACTGAACCTGCCCTGCCATCATCTGAAGCAAGAAGTGGTAACGAGGTGGAATTCAACCCTCTATATGCTTCAGAGGTTGGATGAGCAGCAAAAGGCCATTCAAGCCTATACAATTGAGCACGATATAGGAGGTGGAATGCACCTGTCTCAAGCGCAGTGGAGAATGATTTCAACGTTGTGCAAGGTTCTGCTGCCCTTTGAACTTACCACACGTGAAGTCAGTTCAGACACTGCCAGCCTGAGTCAGGTCATTCCCCTCATCAGGCTTTTGCAGAAGAAGCTGGAGACATTGAAGGAGGAGCTAACACGGAGCGATTCCGCTAGGCATGTGGGACTTGTGGATGGAGCCCTTAATTCGCTTAACAAGGATTCACGGGTGGTCAATCTGTTGAAATCAGAGCACTACATTTTGGCCACCATGCTCGATCCTAGATTTAAAGCCTACCTTGGATCTCTCTTTCCGGCAGACACAAGTCTGCTGGGGTTGAAAGACCTGCTGGTGAGAAAATTGTCAAGTCAAGCGGAACGCGACCTGTCAACATCTCCTCCTTCACATTCTCCCGCAACTGGGGGTGCGAGGAAAAGGCTCAGAATTCCGAGCCCACCCGCTGGCGGTGATGCAGGGCAGTCTGGAGCGACTGCTGATGCTGACATCTGGTCCGGACTGAAGGACCTGACAACGATTACGGACATGTCGTCTACTGTCACTGCATATGATTCTCTCACCATTGAAAGAATGGTGGAGGATTATATGAGTGACCGCATCCAAGTAGGCACGTCACACAGTCCGTACTTATACTGGCAGGAAAAAGAGGCAATTTGGAGGCCCTTGCACAAACTGGCTTTATTCTACCTAAGTTGCCCTCCCACAAGTGTGTACTCCGAAAGAGTGTTTAGTGCCACCGCTCACCTTGTCAGCAATCGGCGTACGAGGTTACATCCAGAAAATGTGGAGAAGATGATGTTCATTAAAATTAATTATAATCAATTCCTCCGCGGAGACATTGACCAGCAGCAATTGCCTCCACAAAGTACACAGGGAGCTGACATGGTGGATTCCAGTGGGGACGAATTGATAATCTGTGAGGAGGGGGATGTACACGGTGATATATCGGAGGATGATGATGAGGTGGACATCTTGCCTCTGTAGAGCCAGTTTGTGCAAGGAGAGATTAATTGCTTCTTTTTTTGGGGGGGTCCAAACCAACCCGTCATATCAGTCACAGTCGTGTGGCAGACCCTGTCACTGAAATGATGGGTTGGTTAAAGTGTGCATGTCCTGTTTTGTTTATACAACATAAGGGTGGGTGGGAGGGGCAAGGACAATTCCATCTTGCACCTCTTTTTTCTTTTCTTTTTCTTTGCGTCATGTGCTGTTTGGGGAGGGTTTTTTGGAAGGGCCATCCTGCGTGACACTGCAGTGCCACTCCTAGATGGGCCCGGTGTTTGTGTCGGCCACTAGGGTCGCTAATCTTACTCACACAGCTACCTCATTGCGCCTCTTTTTTTCTTTGCGTCATGTGCTGTTTGGGGAGGGTTTTTTGGAAGGGCCATCCTGCGTGACACTGCAGTGCCACTCCTAGATGGGCCCGGTGTTTGTGTCGGCCACTAGGGTCGCTAATCTTACTCACACAGCTACCTCATTGCGCCTCTTTTTTCTTTGCGTCATGTGCTGTTTGGGGAGGGTTTTTTGGAAGGGACATCCTGCGTGACACTGCAGTGCCACTCCTAGATGGGCCCGGTGTTTGTGTCGGCCACTAGGGTCGCTAATCTTACTCACACAGCTACCTCATTGCGCCTCTTTTTTTCTTTGCGTCATGTGCTGTTTGGGGAGGGTTTTTTGGAAGGGACATCCTGCGTGACACTGCAGTGCCACTCCTAGATGGGCCCGGTGTTTGTGTCGGCCACTAGGGTCGCTAATCTTACTCACACAGCTACCTCATTGCGCCTCTTTTTTTCTTTGCGTCATGTGCTGTTTGGGGAGGGTTTTTTGGAAGGGACATCCTGCGTGACACTGCAGTGCCACTCCTAGATAGGCCCGGTGTTTGTGTCGGCCACTAGGGTCGCTAATCTTACTCACACAGCTACCTCATTGCGCCTCTTTTTTTCATTGCGTCATGTGCTGTTTGGGGAGGGTTTTTTGGAAGGGACATCCTGCGTGACACTGCAGTGCCACTCCTAGATGGGCCCGGTGTTTGTGTCGGCCACTAGGGTCGCTAATCTTACTCACACAGCTACCTCATTGCGCCTCTTTTTTTCTTTGCGTCATGTGCTGTTTGGGGAGGGTTTTTTGGAAGCGCCATCCTGCGTGACACTGCAGTGCCACTCCTAGATGGGCCCGGTGTTTGTGTCGGCCACTAGGGTCGCTAAACTTACTCACACAGCTAGCTCATTGCGCCTCTTTTTTTCTTTGCGTCATGTGCTGTTTGGGGAGGGTTTTTTGGAAGGGACATCCTGCTTGACACTGCAGTGCCACTCCTAGATGGGCCCGGTGTTTGTGTCGGCCACTAGGGTCGCTAATCTTACTCACACAGCTACCTCATTGCGCCTCTTTTTTTCTTTGCGTCATGTGCTGTTTGGGGAGGGTTTTTTGGAAGGGACATCCTGCGTGACACTGCAGTGCCACTCCTAGATGGGCCCGGTGTTTGTGTCGGCCACTAGGGTCGCTAATCTTACTCACACAGCTACCTCATTGCGCCTCTTTTTTTCTTTGCGTCATGTGCTGTTTGGGGAGGGTTTTTTGGAAGGGACATCCTGCGTGACACTGCAGTGCCACTCCTAGATGGGCCCGGTGTTTGTGTCGGCCACTAGGGTCGCTAATCTTACTCACACAGCTACCTCATTGCGCCTCTTTTTTTCTTTGCGTCATGTGCTGTTTGGGGAGGGTTTTTTGGAAGGGACATCCTGCGTGACACTGCAGTGCCACTCCTAGATGGGCCCGGTGTTTGTGTCGGCAACTAGGGTCGCTAATCTTACTCACACAGCTACCTCATTGCGCCTCTTTTTTTCTTTGCGTCATGTGCTGTTTGGGGAGGGTTTTTTGGAAGGGACATCCTGCGTGACACTGCAGTGCCACTCCTAGATGGGCCCGGTGTTTGTGTCGGCCACTAGGGTCGCTAATCTTACTCACACAGCTACCTCATTGCGCCTCTTTTTTTCTTTGCGTCATGTGCTGTTTGGGGAGGGTTTTTTGGAAGGGACATCCTGCGTGACACTGCAGTGCCACTCCTAGATGGGCCCGGTGTTTGTGTCGGCCACTAGGGTCGCTAATCTTACTCACACAGCTACCTCATTGCGCCTCTTTTTTTCTTTGCGTCATGTGCTGTTTGGGGAGGGTTTTTTGGAAGGGACATCCTGCGTGACACTGCAGTGCCACTCCTAGATGGGCCCGGTGTTTGTGTCGGCCACTAGGGTCGCTAATCTTACTCACACAGCTACCTCATTGCGCCTCTTTTTTTCTTTGCGTCATGTGCTGTTTGGGGAGGGTTTTTTGGAAGGGACATCCTGCGTGACACTGCAGTGCCACTCCTAGATGGGCCCGGTGTTTGTGTCGGCCACTAGGGTCGCTAATCTTACTCACACAGCTACCTCATTGCGCCTCTTTTTTTCTTTGCGTCATGTGCTGTTTGGGGAGGGTTTTTTGGAAGGGACATCCTGCGTGACACTGCAGTGCCACTCCTAGATGGGCCCGGTGTTTGTGTCGGCCACTAGGGTCGCTAATCTTACTCACACAGCTACCTCATTGCGCCTCTTTTTTTCTTTGCGTCATGTGCTGTTTGGGGAGGGTTTTTTGGAAGGGACATCCTGCGTGACACTGCAGTGCCACTCCTAGATGGGCCCGGTGTTTGTGTCGGCCACTAGGGTCGCTTATCTTACTCACACAGTCAGCTACCTCATTGCGCCTCTTTTTTTCTTTGCGTCATGTGCTGATTGGGGAGGGTTTTTTGGAAGGGACATCCTGCGTGACACTGCAGTGCCACTCCTAAATGGGCCCGGTGTTTGTGTCGGCCACTAGGGTCGCTAATCTTACTCACACAGTCAGCTACCTCATTGCGCCTCTTTTTTTCTTTGCGTCATGTGCTGATTGGGGAGGGTTTTTTGGAAGGGACATCCTGCGTGACACTGCAGTGCCACTCCTAGATGGGCCCGGTGTTTGTGTCGGCCACTAGGGTCGCTTATCTTACTCACACAGCGACCTCGGTGCAAATTTTAGGACTAAAAATAATATTGTGAGGTGTGAGGTATTCAGAATAGACTGAAAATGAGTGTAAATTATGGTTTTTGAGGTTAATAATACTTTGGGATCAAAATGACCCCCAAATTCTATGATTTAAGCTGTTTTTTACTGTTTTTTGAAAAAAACACCCGAATCCAAAACACACCCGAATCCGACAAAAAAAATTCGGTGAGGTTTTGCCAAAACGCGTTCGAACCCAAAACACGGCCGCGGAACCGAACCGAAAACCAAAACACAAAACCCGAAAAATTTCAGGCGCTCATCTCTAATCATTACTACAGAGAAGTCACACCAGGACCATACACTGAGACACAATGGTATCAGCTGTGATTCTTACTAAATTCATTATTACGCTGATCACTGGGATATCTGGGACCATCGCAGGCTGCTCAGTATTCCATGTGTACATCAAACACAGGAGAGAGACCAGCAATCTGGGTGTCTGTGATAAAATCCAGCTTGTTACAGTGCTGACAAATCTCCTCTTACAGGGCGTAATGACTGTTCATGGCAGTTTTGAGTACTTTGGAGTTTACCTGATGTTGGAAAATAACATGTTATTATTATTGATGTTTACGGCACAACATGTACTTATTGTTGTCAGTTTCTGGAACACCGCCTGGCTCTCTATCTTCTACTCTGTTAGTTTGGTCAACGTTTCCCACCAGTTTCTCCATCGTAACAAAGCAAGGTTCATTTCTTCTGTTCCTCAGCTCGTAATGGGATCACTGCTATGGTCCATTGTTAGTAACATCCCGACCTTCTTCACAGCAACCGTAGAAAATGTCAGAAATAACACAGACGATCCATTTGGTTACATAATTCTGTGGAATTCTTATGACGTTATCATTGGTTCACTGATCAGATTCTTTATTCCATTTTCTATGACGTGTCTGGGTATCGGGGTCAGTGTCAGATCTATACTGAGACACATCTGGAGAATGACGCAGGAGGACTCTCATCTAACATCTGCCCAGCTCCAGGGTCATGTCCGAGCGGTCAGGTCACTGGTTGTACGTTTCATACTGGACATCCTCTTCTTTTTCACAACAACAATAATTACTGTTTTATCACCATTGAACTATATTGATTAAATTTTTTTGTATACCTCCAGTTCATTTATCCTGCTTTTTCCCACTGCTCAATCTCTCATTATAATCCATGGAAATCCCAGGTTCAAGAGAAGATTATGTGCCTGATTCTGAGCAGCAGTCTCAAGTAGGGTAGAATCAGCCTTAGCCATGGATGGTCAGAGAGAGCACCTCAAGATCTACAGCAAGACAGACAATGCCACCATTCTTTCCAAACACCATAAATGCCGACACACAACTTGGGTGGGAGGGTGGAAATGCCAAAAGGAGAGAACATGACCTTTCAGAATCCTACTATCTAGTAAAACATCCAGCTGCAAAGCTCTTCTCATTCAGTATCACATAATTGTTACAGTCACATCAAATGTTTCTATGTTGTCTCAGTAATTGTGCATTTCTGCCATTTTCAAATAACCTGTTTGTCTCACTTAATTGTTTGTTCTGAAAAGAGATAACTTGTGTACCTGTCCTATGATCGGGACATGGTGACATTGTGGCATGATGGAAAGTACTGTACCGATCTGTAATGAGGTCCGGCAAATGTATCTATCTTGCCATGTTTTAATGAGACAGAATAACCTCATGATGCTTACCATGCTATTCTTAAGGCACACATATATAAGACACACGTTTTGTGTTTTGGACTGACTCCCTGTTAGTGAATGATTTATGAAATAATGTATACATTGATATCTGCTGTTCTAAAAGCAGAGAAATAATTTTGACTTCTTGTAACTGATTCACGCTGCTACACAAAACAATAGGGTGTGAACAATTAATAAAATATGGTACTTTTCATCACAATGGGCAGGAAAATAAACGATTTCCTCAATTGAGTAGGTAAATATATTTTTTTTGTTCTTTTTTCTTGCCATAATCTGTTGCACCTAGAGACTCTTTATCTGTCGTTTTCAGAAGTGGCTAGAAGTGATGAACTCAGTTTTGGGTGAGTTCTTGTGATTACAACCAGGCAGAGGCGTAACTCTGGGAGGCATCGGAGTCATCTCCCGCCGAGATCCGGCTCTGAAGTGGGGCACCTCTCCTCCCATTCTAAGACACCAGTGAATTAAGTTAATTGATATCTGCTGCAATCTTTTCAGTGGCCAACTTCCTCACTGGTCCTTGCACCTTACAAATCACACCCTTTTTAATATACTGTAGATACACATTTTACAAGTGTCATACCCAGGATAAGAAACCACGCCCTATTACACTGGAAGCAGACACCTTACTGATGAAGCTGTTTGCTCCTGTATAGGAAATATGAGAATTCTAACTATATGAAGTTACTTTTCTGACAACTACACATAACTTCATATAGTTAGAATTCGCATGCTTCCTGTACAGGAGCAAATTGCTCCATCAGTAAAGTGTCTGCCGTCATTGTAACAGGTCATGGGTTCTAATCCTGGGTGTGACTGCTAAGAAATGTGTGATTTAAAATAAAAGACAATGAAATGTCTATATATACTATATACATTTTTTTTACAGAACACTCCATACAACACACACACACACACACACACACACACACACACACACACACACACACACACACACATACACACGCACACACACACACACACACACACACACACATATATTCACATAAGCACACATACATACATATATTTATCTAAATATAGGGAGGGGGGGTACCAATATTAATCTTTCCTCCGGGACTCTGGGACAAACTCACGCCACTGCAACCAGTGTATATTTGCATATAATTTACTTCAATATTTCCAATATCTGCCTTTTAATAGTCTGCTTATGTATACTATATTAAAGCTATTCGAGGACAAAAAGGGTTTATTCTGTACTGGATATATTTGTATGAAGTCCAATTTAACTGTATGGAACTACCAACAGTATGTCAGTAAAGGCCTCCCAATTAAGGGATGACACTTATAAATGGTTGGCGGTGCACCCAGAGTCAATATACTAATACTAGAAACTAACGCAGGAAAAGAGAGACTCTTTGTTGCGGCACTATTACAGTTCATTTTTAAAATATAACTTTTATTCCAGATCATTAAAATATAAAGGATAGCTCCTAACAGTCCAAATACCTGAATAAAAACAAATGTACTGTATATCTTTACCTATTAATCGTTACAATGTAATCTATGTCTTAAGGAAATTACAGACATAAGAAGGTAAAGATATCTTTACCTTCTTATGTCTGTAATTTGCTCAAGACATAGATTTAATTTAAGCTATTAATAGGTAAAGACATACATTTGTTTTTATTCAGGAATTTGGATCGTTGGGGACTATCCTTTATCATTTAATGATCTAGAATAAAAGTTATATTTCAAAAAATAACTGTTAAGGTGGGTACACACTAACACACTAACAGATATATCTGCAGATCAATTGATCTGCAGATATATCTATGGACGGATCGAGCATACACACTGCTCGATCCGTCGGGGACTGACGTCATGTACACACGCCTGCCCAGTTCACCTGTCAATCACCGCCGGCCGCCGCAGCATGTGTACGGGCGGTCGGCCGACCGCCCCGTACACACCCAGCGACGCGCCAATATATCGGTAGATATATTGGCCGTCGGCTGTGCTACGCGATACGTCTGTGAACGATGGAGTTCACAGACGTATCGGCTGTACACACTGGCCGACGGTCCCGCGATATATCGGCCGTTCAAGAGAACGGCCGATATATCGACCAGTGTGACGGGCCTTAAGAGCAGTGGCGGAACTTAAAAGTGGTGGGCCCAGGTGCAAAAATATGCTCTGGGCCCTCCCTTCTCCAAGCTACAGGAAAAGTGGCAGTGGGTGACTGGTGAGAAGCAGTGGGTGACAGTGGGAAAGACCTTGGGTGAAAGTGGGATATGCAATGTGTGATGGATAGACAGGTGGTGATTGGGGAGTCTCTGTTACAACTTTATTCACATTATACCATACATTAGTACCCCTTATTCACACTATATCTCTCATTACAAACCCTTCATCATGTTATGTCACACAGTAGTGCCACTTATACACATTACATCACACAGTAGGGCCCTTTATTCACGTTCCATCACACAGTAGAGACCCTTTTTCATATTCTATCACACAGTAGAACCCCTTATTCATGTTATGTCACACAGTAGAGACCATTTTAGGAGAGGGAGATGGGTAAGGTTAGGGCATAGAGAGAGAGAGAGAGAGAGAGAGAGAGAGAGAGAGAGGGGGGGGTCAGGAAGAGTTTGGGGAGGTTAGGGTGCAAAGAGAGAAAGGTCAGGAGGAGGAAATCAGTAGGAGGTGGGTGAGGATTCCAAATATTTTTTCATCAGAAAGAAAAGAAGAAACTGTACAAGAACAGAGTTACATATGCACACTTGCAAGATAAAAAATAACATACGGTAACCTAAACATACTGTACACTATGATACTGTATCTGTTATGGAAAAACTAAGTAACAATGCAATTTAAAAACTGTGATAAACTAAAGAGCAATTTGTAGCAAGAAAAGAGCAGTACGTCATCACAAATAAAGTATTGGAGAGAAGGCAACTGGTCCCAGCAAATGAAACGGAGGCCAAGGGAAACAGCTGGAGACAGAAACCTGCCAACAACAGGAGGATGAAGGCAGCTACAGTTGGAGGCAGATACTGTAGTTGCTCAGACTGCAAAGCAAGGCAGGTACTTAGGTGTGACAGGCAGACAAGCTGAAGCCCCAGTAACAGGAGCAGTGGCAAACAGACTGTCTGGAAGTGTGACACAGGGTCTATTTACTAAACCTTGGAGAGAGATAAAGTGGACGGAGATTGAATATCAGCTCATAACTGCATTTTTCAAACCCAGCCTGTAACATGGCAGTTAGGAGCTGATTGGCTGGTGCTTTATCTTCATTCACTTTATCTCTCTCCAATGCTTAGTAAATAGACCCCACAGTCTGTAAAACAGACACCATCACTGCGGCACTTGGAGGCAGACAGTCAGTATGCCATGGACAGGTAGGCAGTAATAGGGTGAGGGTGACTGTAAGATTTCCTCTGGAGGGGAACAGGGGCTGTAGAAACAGTAGAGGGACTGCAAGAACAGGGGGAAATGGAAACTGGAAGTGACGGGCAAACAGTCAGGGACAATCAAAAGCGAAAGGTACCTGGATGCAGCCCCAAACACTGTCCTCACTCCAGAGCCAGGTCAGCAAGATCAGTCACCCCCAGCACCAATGCAGGAGCAGAGGAGGAAAGCAATCTACTGCCAATGGAGGCTATGACACAGGATTAGTGGACTGGAGGCTATGACACAGGATCAGTGGACACAGAGCCTCCAGGAATTACCAGACTGCCCCCAGGTACAGTGATTTTTGCACAAGTCATAATAGTAGATCAAGAGAACCAAATCAAACAGAAGAGACCAAAAAATTAGACTTGCTAATTTTTTTTATCGAGGAAAATTATCTAATAATACATTTTTGTGAGTGTCAAAAGTATGTGACCCTTGTGGTTTAGCAGATGTTTTGAAGGTGAAATTAGAGTCAGATATGTTCAATCTATGGCAGTGGTTCCCAAACTGTGTGCCGTGGCACCCTGGGGTGCCGCGGGACACTTGTAGGGGTGCCTCGGGTTGGTGGTCCAGAACCAATTCAAAATATTTATTATCCATGTAATAGGAAAAACTAGTACTTGTGGCTGCCAGTCATAAAATATGTGTACAAACAGAAGCAAATCGTGTCCCTCACCACATAACTGAACCTAAGTATGACATATAAACATAATTTACTTAATTTCATATTTTTTATAAATTTCCCAATTAGAAACTTTTGGACTAGGGGTGCTGTGATAAAAATTCTGATACTCTAGGGCGCCGTGATTCAAAAAAGTTTGGGAACCACTGATCTATGGGATGACAATCAGGTGTGAGTAGACACCCTTTTTTAAAAAGGACTGGGATCTATCAAAGTCTGATGTTCAAAACACATGTCTGTGTGTTTCATGTCACAAACAAAGGACATTTCTGAGGACCTCAGAAGAAGAGTTGTTGATACTCACCAGGCTGGAAAAGGTTACAAAACCATCTCTAAATAGTTTGGACTCCACTAATCAACAGTCAGACAGATTGTGTCCAGATGGGTGGTCGACCAACAAAGATCATGCCAAGAGCAAGATGTCTAATGGTTCGTAAGGTCACAAAGGACCCCAAGGTAACCTCTAAGCAACTGAAGGCCTTTCTCACATTACCTAATGTTAAAGTTCATGAGTCCACCATCAGGAGGACACTGAAAAACAATGGTGTGCATGGCAGGATCGCAAGGAGAAAGCTGCTGCTCTCCAAAAATAACATTGCTGCCCATCTGCAGTTTGCTACAGATAACCTGAACAAGTCAGAAGTCTGTTGGAACAATGGTTTTTTGACAAATGAGTCCAAAATGGAGAATACTGCATTTCAGCATAAAAACCTCATACCATTTGTGAAAGACAGTGGTGGTGGTGGTGTCATGGTTTTGGCCTGTTTTGCTACATCTGGCCCAGGATGACTTGCTATCATTGATTGGACAATGAATTTTGATTTGTACCAGAATATTCTAAAGGAAAAGGTCAGGATATCAGTCCATGAGCTGCATCTAAAGTGAATTTGGGACATGCAGCAAGACAACGACCCAGAGCACACAAGTCATTTGACCAAAGAATGATTAAAGAAGAATAAATAAAAAGTTTTGGAATGACCAAGTCAAAGTCTTGACATTAATGCAATTGAAATGTTGTGGAAGGATGTGAAGCGAGTAGTTCATGGGAGGAAACCCACCAACATAACATAGTTGAAGCTGTATTGTATGTAGGAATGGGGTAAAATTCCTCCAGGCCGATGTTCAAGACTAATAAACAAATACAGGAAATGTTTATGAGCAGTTATTGTTGCACAATGGATCACAGCAGATACTGAAAATTGGAGCATTTTCCTCAATAAAAAAAATTAGCACATCTAATTGTTTTGTCTCATGTGTTTGATTTGGCTCTCTTTATCTACTTTTAGGTCTTGTGTGAAAATCTGAGGCCAAATTTAGCCAAAAATATAGAAAATTCTGAAGGGTTCACAAACGTTCAAGCACCACTGTAAGTAGCTGTAGCTGGCATTTGAAGATATGACCCCAGAGGTAGCAGGCAGGCACAGGAAGGGAGACAGGCAAATGAAGAGCAGGGTACAGTAAACAAAGTGAAGACAGCACAGCTATGTTGAAGAAGCGGGGACCGTCATCAAGGCATCAGCAATTGGTCAGCTGAACGTAGATGGGGTGCGATTAGGTGACAGTCGCTGGGGGTGTAAACCATGGGGGGTGCTGCCTAATCAGCCTCTTCTTCTTCCTCCGCATGAGAAACCCATGCCAGGCTGCTCGCACATCTCACAGCACAGAGAACAGGAGGAGTCCTGAAGAGATGAGAGCGGAGGCCCCTCCTATTAACCTCCAACTCCGCTGGATCCTCTTGTCACAGAGCGGCAGCATAAGGAGTCTGTTTTACTCATTATACAGCTGTCGTCTTTGGGTCCCTTAATAGCGTTGGGCCCCGATGCAATTCACCGGCACTAGTTCCGCCACTGTGTAAGAGTTCCACAACAAAGAGTCTCTCTTTTCCCTTGTTATTTTTTATATATTACAGCCAGCAGGAATCATTTTCAGTGTTCTTTGTAATTTTTCTATTTTTGCAGGTGTGAAATTTTTTTTCTTTGTTTTTTAGTTTATTGATTGCGATGACTAAAGAATACTAGGATTGTGTTCTGTTTATGAAGAGGTTTGGCATTTTGAAGTACAGCATACAACAAAAACCAACCTGGTTTTGCCTTGTAAATGTTTTCCGCATTAAAAATATAGGCAGATTTGAAGGCATTCCCAAACATCCTGTATCTCCCAATCTAATACATCCTCCCCCCCCGCACCCCGAGTCAGAGAGAGAAAGAGAGTCAGGAGCGGAATCTTGTGGTGGATTATTTTTATTGCGGATGATACACAAGTGATTAAGACCCATCTGCTGCCTCCACCATGCTCAGCACAGAAAGCAGAACTCTCTGCACTTGGAAGAGCGTGTCCACTGGCAAAAGACTAACTTTTCAACATTTACAGTATACTGACTCACAATACACTTTTGGAGTTTTGTATGACTGTGGGGTCATCTGTAAACTCATAAATGTCTTAACATCAAGTGGTACACCAATATCTCATGCTAATATAGTACAATACATAATGAAAGTAGTCCTCTTGCCTAAAGAAGGATTAGTGGTAAAATGCCAAGCACACAGTAGTCAAAGTGATCCAGCCTCACGTGGAAATGCTAGGGATAATGAAGTAGCCGAACAGGCAGCCATGACAGCCATTCAAAATGAATGTATTTTACCTGAAATTAAGACTGTTGTGTCACTGCAAATGTTCACACCTGTAACTTATGAAAAAGTAACGCATGTGTAACAGTCTTGTTCAAAGCAGGAAATCCCCCTGTGGAAAGCAAAGGTATGTGAATCAGATGACAAGGGCATCTGGTGGGATAACAAATGAAGACCAAAGGCACTCATACCTGGCCTTGCAGAGGCAGCCCATGGGCTTACTCATCTTGAAAGAGAAGGTGTGGTAAGGAACCTTTGGGGCCTACTGGTTCGCCTCTGGTAAGAAAGCACAATCATGCCTTACTTATTTAAGAAAAAACACAAGCATAACTGTGCAAGCACCCGTTGCACACATCCCACATACCTGAGAGCCTTTCCAGGCAATACAGATTGACTTTATACAACTTCCACCCTGTAGAGATTAAAATTATCTACAAGTTTGTTGCTATGTGTTCAGTGGCTTAGCAGAAGGACTTCTGGCAGTAGCCTGTACAACTAGTTTCACATTGAAAAAATAATTGTACAGGAATTTGTATCCAGATATGGCATACCCTGTATAATAGAATCTGATCAGGGCACACATTTTACAGGGAAGGGGTTTAAGGAAATGTGCAGGATAATAGGTATTGAATCCAAATTGCACTGTCCCTATAGGCCTCAGTCTTCAGGCAAGTTGAAACGGACAAATGCCACTATTTAGAATAAATTGGGAGGATCCATTGCCCATAGTCCTGCACAGCATTCCAGTTACTCCCAAACCCCTCATTAAATCTATCTCTATATGAGACATTGTTTGGAAAATGTCCCAACTTAATGCTAGGTGCAGAAGAAGATCTTGCAGTGTTCCATGATCTGACCATTAAGTAAATCCTTATTTTGAATTAGCCGTTTAGGATGAAAAACCAGAACATAGGGGGTTATTCCGACCTGATCGCACGCTAGGTTTTTTTGCTGCAGTGTGGTCAGGTTAAAACTGCGCATGCGTATGCACTGCAGTGCGCATGCGTGTCGTACGGGTACAAAGCGGATAATTGCTGAGCGATGGATTTAACGAATAATCCATTTTCACAGCCAATCGCAAGGAGATTGACAGGGAGAAGACATTCGTGGGTGGCAACTGACCGTTTTCTGGGAGAAGTTGGAAAAACACAGGCGTGTCCAAGCATTTGCAGGGCGGGTGTCTGACGTCAATTCTGGGCCCGAATAGGCTGAAGTTATCGCAGCGGCTGAGTAAGTTCTGAGCTACTCAGAGACTGCACAAAACTTTTTTGTACCGATCGGCTGCACAAGCGATCGCACACTTGCAAAGCAAAAATACACTCCCCGATAGGCAGTGACTAGCTGATCGCAGCGTTGCAAAAAGTAGCTAGCGAGCGATCAACTTGGAATGACCCCCATAGTCTCATTCCTACTTACTAGCAGTGCTGATTCAAACTGTCATCTGGGACGGACCATATCAGGTAATGCTGATAACCATGACCGCAGTGAAAGTTGCAGAAAAGCCTATCTGGATCTATGTCTCACATTGCAAGAGGTTAACAGAAATGGTGCATGACAACTCTCAAACAAGGAACTTATCCTAGGAAACTAAAGTGACCCCAGCTTTAGAGGAACTGTTCAAGGAAGCATAAATAGGGTAATGTCCTGGTTTGGTAAGATGGTTGTAGATGGTAATGAGACTGGACAATCTGTCCTGCTAAGACCATTCCAGATTAAACAGAGAAGTTTTAGAAAATCCAATGTCTATACTAAGCTTCACCATAGCTATCTGGGTGTCAGGAATTGTTTACTCACCTGAACAGTCTATTGCAGTATTAACTGGTGTTATGAATTGAATTGTAACAATGACCCAGAGACAGGTATTTCCGTTAGGAAAAGAATGGAAACAATTCCTACTGCAAGATATTCTGAACATTATGGAGAACTGTACTACTCTGATGATGGAGAATATTAAAACCAGTCATATGGGAAAAATACATTTGTTGAATTAGTCACCACAGCAGCCAATAATAACACATTCTGCATGGTACCACATAGGCATTTAGGAGAGGATTACAAAACTTGTTTTATTTGTATAACAATTTTATATTTAAAGTAATTAAGGTTGAGTTACTACAAGGTTAGAAAATCACATTTAGTGACAACCCAATGACTTGTTAGGAACAGCAGATCCAGAGGACACTGTACTGTAAGTCTAGAATGTTTCGCCCAGCAAGATATGCAGATGCACACTCATACATCTAGCCTCAATATGCCATGTTGTGAGAGATGCCATGAGTGAGACTCCAGGCCCCATACAACTCTGCTAACATCAGGAGTCTAATTTACCGAAAATGGATTTGTATCTGCAACGCAATATTACAAAAATGCACAGTGCTGGTTAATTTGATATATGACACTTTTATATTGTGTGCAAGTGAGTCTGTATACAGAGCAGAGTAGAACTTATATTGAAAAAAGCTACAGCCGCTGCATTGTTTTACTTCATATGCAGATTCAGAGACTCAGACACATACAAATGTCCAAGTATCATATATTAAATTAATAGCCACAGTCTCAATCTGCATCCTCGTCACATTGCGTTGCAATTAAGATGTATTTGCAAACTGAAACGACATTATGCAAGCTGCTTAGTTTAAAAGAAAGTGATTAATTTGTCCCTAAAAACTAGTGATGAGCGGGTTCGGTTTTACTCGGATTTACTCGGTTCTCAAAACGGCATCTTTTTGGCACACGGACGTCACGTGTTTTGAATAGCCAATAAGAAAAATCCAGATAAAACCGAACTTGCTTTAATTCTGGCGTTATATCCGAACCCGCTCATCTCTACTAAAAACTCACCTGAGTTGTACCTCACAGGCCCTGTATAAGTTCCACTTTGTCCATTTTGTCCTTTGGTTTTCGAAGGAGACAGTGAAGGAGTGAAGAATTTGTTACTAAGAATTTACTTTGTTTGCTACCACTACTGTATGTCATTCATTACTGTATGTACCTCCAGCCAGCAGTGTGTCAAGAATGTAATGATTGCTTCAATGTTGTTAAGCACATCTTGATGGCGGAGGAGCTGCATGAGGTGCAGAGGACAGAGGGTGGGTGGGCAGCACCCATCCACAACACATCATAAGAAGAGGAGCGTAGACCGTCCTCAATCCCAAGTCTGTCCTGATTAGTATCCCAACACATTTTCCCTAATAACTGTACCAACCTGGATTTTTATAGTAGTAGACTCTTGTTTTAGATAAATAATTTATCACTGTTTAAATACCACTAAATGTAATTTGAAAATCCTGGTGAGTGTGAGTAACCCTAGCGAGGGAGTGTCATTTGCAAATGTGTACAATGTTCATCCTTTCTTTTTTTCTTTTCCTTATCTGTGCAACAGAAAAGTCATTTTACCCATGTAAGGCCTTCTACCCAGGCTGCAAAAAGGAGATGTCCACAAACTGACTACAGTTAGGCTGGTGAGTACAAAAAACATGGGGCTAACTATAGTGGGTGCTAGGGGTGCCATTGTTATGGGGCTCAGATCTTAAGGGGGGCCTGGACCTAGGTTTTTTATTTGAATATTAATTTCCCAGATTGGCCTGGTAAGCATTTGGATCTGATCCATTGCCCAGCCAGAATTGTTAGACATTACTTTTTTTCATGGAGAATTTTGTTATATAGATATGGGGAAACGGTAATATGGCATAATCTGATCTGCTCGTTGCAAAGTGACAAAGACTATAATGTAACATAATAAGAACTGAGTTTCTTTGGTGTAAATATTAATAGGGACAGTATATTTTGTTTATGAAAATTTACCATTAAAAATGTACACTATTCAGGTCCTTCTCGTGTGGCTTCCTCAAAACTGGTGGTGGTAGAAAAATTCACAGATCAGTAGGAAATAATCCTCTCCCCGGTTGATACGGTTTTGCTGCCAGCAGGCTTGCCCATGAAGTCACATGAATGCCAGCAGGTCCCGTCATAGTCTTCACTCACACCTTAACCCACACCACCTGTGTAAGAGATGGGACAATCCCTGGTAAGTTTTCACCAGATCCAGGTGAACTTTATGGTCACACAGATGCCGGAGCTGAATGCCATCAGAAGCCAGCTATGAAATCTAACTAATGTCACTAGAGTGGCACAGGGCACAAAAGCCTGAATGGCCCATTATATTGACACATGCCTCTTAGAGGTCAATCAAGCTATAAGGATCCAAACTGAGGCACTTATTAGCCTTCAAAGGGAGCTTGCAGGCCAAAGAACAACATTAGAAGCTTCTAGCAGCTCCGAAGTTAGCAGTCAGACTACCACCCCACAAACACTCTCCCAATGCACAGTGTGCACACACATGGTGGTGTAGCTAAAGGCCCAGGTATAGGCAGAGGGTGCACAGGCCTAAACAAAAAAACTTTTTTCCCATATGTTTACTATGAGTTTTTTTTTTTTATTTCAGGGTTTTTTTCTGTGTTGAGTAAATTTTCAAAATAAACAGGACAGGAACTGGGAGCGGAAATGTGACATTATCCTGCCGCACTCTTCTCCTGTCAGCTGCAGATAGTGCTGGAAGAGTCTCTGGGGGTAGCCCGCATGCCCCAGGAGTGAGGTAATCATGTGCTTTCCCCATTAAGCCACACCCCCTTTCATGATGTCAGTTAGGTTCTTGCGAGACCATGCCCCCTTTATGGAAAACCTTTCCCCTTTTTGGTATCAACATTTTTTGAAAAAGATTTACTGTAGGGCCTAATTCAGACCTGATAGCAGCAGCATTAACATCTAAAAATAAATCTTAATAAATGAAACTTTCTGGGTTCCTCTTAGCAGACAGTCTGGAGTATGACACAAGGGAAGAGATCTGAGAAACTTTTCATAAAGATCAGGTAAAGTCTGATTTCTGGAAGACAATTTATTTTATTTGTTGGATAAATATTTGAGTATTAATAATACATGTATAAAATGTATAAAAATGGATACACTGGACAGAGCACATCTCTAATGATTTAATGTCCACTTGTTGCCCCATCTTCATGTCCTCAGCTATATGATGTGACCATTGTTACCCCTGTATTACGAACAAAGACCAGGTCATTATTTATCTCTTGTAATGACTCAGTTACTTGAACCCTCAATGATTGTGAGCCTTGAATTGTTTACAGCAAATGATATACTGGAGCAAATCCTTCCAGGTAATCTTTCGTTTTGAGTAATAGATGAAAATTATAAAATATAAATATAAGAATAAACAGCGTTGGGGTAAAGGACAGCACCAGTATCACACAGGGCTGTTTCTAGCCAATTTGGCTCCCAGTGCAAGATTTAAAAATGCGCCCCCCCATGACAGTAAAAAAAATGCACACCCCCCCTAGATAATGCTAGATGCTGAACCTGTGGCTGTTG
Source organism: Pseudophryne corroboree (assembly GCF_028390025.1). NCBI lineage: Eukaryota > Metazoa > Chordata > Amphibia > Anura > Myobatrachidae > Pseudophryne > Pseudophryne corroboree. The sequence continues at coordinate 55,294 of NW_026968084.1, read as the reverse complement.
TGCAATGTGCCAGCGCATTGCGGCTCACACGCATGCAAAGTTCAGATCTGGTCGCATGCTGTGTAAAAATGCAGTAATCAGATCTGAATTTCCCCCATATTTCCTATTGAGAGGAAGAAAAATCGATGGGGTCTACAAAGATGCATATGTTTTGCTGCAAAGAAAAGGATGTTATCTTGAAGTAATGCAGCAATGTGCAGTTAGAGAAGGGGTTATTAGAGGAAATCCTCCTTTTCTAGGCTTAAAAGTCTCATCAGAGTTGATCTGGCCGTACAGCTAAAGATTGATTGTCCAATCTGGCTATTTTGAATGAAAACCTGGTAACATATGGGAGAAAAAAACAATTGACCATTTGCTCCCAAACACTGAAAAGCAGACAAAAAAAAAAATTTGGTTGAATCCATTTGATTTTTTCATATTTGTCTGTATGACCGTTTTTGTCGGTTTTCCAGCATTTCAGATCAAATGGTCAACTGTAATTTGCTCTCATCCATTACCAGATTTTCCTTCCAACCAGCCAGATTGGACAATCAATCTTTAGGGGTATGGCCAGCCTAAGGTGTAGAGCAAAGCAAGGGAACTTTCTAATGACAATTAAAGAGACAGTGACTGTGCTACATCCTGGTAATTGTAGTGCCACACCAGTTCCGTCAAGTAAATTAGTTTGCTGTGTTGAGAATACCGTACTTTTGATGGCAAAGTGCGGTACAGTAAGAAGAAAGCTGTTCATATATGTGCCATGTTCAGATTACATATGGGACATAGAAAGCAGGCACACAGAAAAGGAAGGAGATTGCCAGCACGTGTCCACTCTCCAGACGGAGAGATACAAATCACAGAATGGGGTCTGGATTTAAAACAAATAAGTCACTGATTAGTGGTTTTATTGTTCCATACTAAAATGAATCTGATCCAACAAATTGAAAAATGATACAGATATTAGTGAAAGAGGTCGCAGCCTAATTAATTGATCAAATTGAAATTTAGAAATTATGTAGGAGGGAGAAACACAGCAGCGCAAACCTCAGCCACAGATCAATAAGATAATTTCAATAAACAGAATTAGAACACAACCCACATCAGTGTACACTCACACTTCAATAATACTGAGCTACTTTAAGTTTGAGTTATTTTTGATTTTTTTTTTAACTCCTCTGTGATATGATGGAGGATGATTCTTTGCAAAATACAATGTTACACAGTGATGATCCAGTGACTGACACATACAATATACAACGGCAGAGCAAATGTAAGTATGTGTGTGGTCAGTGTAAATCTATGGTGCCAGAAGTTTTGCCAGAAAGTTTTTGGTTTCTGGTAGCGCAAACAAAAATTGCACAATTATTTCTCATCCTTAAAAATATTGTTTAGACAAGCATAAAGAATAAAGTGAGCAGGAAAACATGGCAATGTGTTGATGGACAGGATTAGACTTCTTTCCTGATATATTATAATTGCCTACCACTATCTCTGGTTTTACGTGTCACCTTGATCATTAATAATTTGGTTTGGTGTTAGACTACCAACCCATGGCACTTCAGCAAGTGCCCGGTGGCACCGAAAGTTGCCACGTGGCACTTTTCTGGTTTGGTGACCCAGTTACGATTTCACCGTGGTTTCAGCAGAATCCAAACACTTGATTAATTGATTCCAACATTTAGCAATTTTTTTTAATATTTAAACTGAAAATGGAGTGAATAAGAATTTATTCTGAAGATAAACTATAAATGGACAAACCCAGCACTTTCAACTGCTCAAGGCCAAGTGTGTGAGCCTGCACCATGTTCTGTGTGAAAAAAAAATCCAACAAAATGTGCACACCACTGTGAGTATAGTACATAAAAATTAAAATATTCCAGTAATAGCTTTGAATAGCTGAATGAGAGCCGCGGTGGTTTAAACAGCTGAATAAGAGCCGCTGTGGATTCCCTGTCTGAAGCACTGCTAGGTGCAATCCGGAGGCATTTCTGCGGGTGCTTGGAGATGGGAGCCGGTATTATTTTACTTTGATGTACGTGAGCTTGTACTTTTTTATTAGTAAAGAAATTCTATTTTTACTTACCATTGCGCCTTCCTTTTTCTGTTCTTTCACATGTATCTAGCCGGTGGATCGGCCTTTTAGGAATTGGCAGCAATAACATCAATTAAAAAGGACTGATTATGCTACGTTTGAAATTGGACTGAGAGAAATATCCCATGCGCAGTTAAAAAATTGTGGTGAATATATATATATATATATATATATATATATTCAAGGGCAAGGTAAAAAGCTTGCAGAGAGAAAAAGTTAAGAGATTTAATGTAATGTTATATTACCATACTGTATGTTACAGGCTGTGTTATGAGCTGATTGGTAGGTACTATATCTCTTTCCAAGCTTTGTTAAATCTCCCCCTTAATCAGAATTTTATTAAAGTTCAATATTTACCTCAATGTTGACTTTTTTTATATATATATCAAATATGAATATATTATAAATCACAGAATTTATTTTTGTATAAGAAATTCCTCCAACCTCTAAACCTTCAAACATTTTTTGCAATCTCCTTGAGTGGGCTAATAATAGTGATACATTTATGTCAATGGACATTTCTAGGTCTAACTAATTAAAGAGATTCTTTGCTGTTCTCAGTAACTTGTCAGATTGATCATTTTAACATTTTCATGGACATATTTTGCCCCACTGCATGTAGTCACCCATATACAGTAATGTTACTGTTATTGCCCCTGACTAAAACTACCAGATAATGATGTACTGTAGCACTTGTAATGACTAAGGAGCTTGAACCTTGAACCGGACAGCACAGATGGTGTAATGGTGAGCATTACTGCCTCACAGCACTGAGGTTTTAGTTCCAACTATGTGGAGTTTGTATATTCTTCCCATGCTTGCGTGGATTTACTCCGGTTTCCTCCCATACTTCAAACATATACTGGTAGTTTATCTGTCTCCCAACAAGACATTATTCATGTTGTGCATGTGGCAGAGAACATAGGGGTTTATGTATCAAGCAGGGAAAAGAGTGGAGAAGTCACTTACAGAAACAAGCAGCGCCTATGTATCATTTTATAGTCTGTACTTGATAAATGCTGCCTCAAAATTGATTGTTGCTAGTGGGAATGTCTCCACTAGTCCACCTATCCACTCCTTTCAATGCTCGATACATCAACCCAGGGCGGAAGCTAAGGTACTTAAGACAGTGGGGGAAGGGGGGGTGTATATTAGATTGTACATACCTCTCAACATGACCCATTCCAAGAGGAACAAAATGCTCTCTACCTGGACTTCGCTCTTAATATATGATTGGTATGGATTTAGTGTATTCAGTTTAAACCAATGGTGTATATGAAATGTAAACTAATAGTTTAATAAAGCCTGGGTACTGTTTATTGCTCCACCTAATTGAGAAACAACAGTTTTATGAAATTTTCTTGTAGTGGAACAAAGACAACTTAACCTTAAAATACACAAAGAAAAATAAAATCTATAATTTATATTGTTACATGAAAGAATATCAGCAGCCTCTGAACTACTTACACACTGGCACAGCACTCAGGAGGAATCTGTATGGATCTCTCTAGACCCAAATGCTTTCATTAGATAACAGGTTACACAGACACTCAGACAGAGAGGAAAAGCTGGGATCCCTGGGTCACTCTCTCCCGCCTCCTATCTCTGCTGTGATTGGTGACAAGCTTCCTTGATAGCTCATGAAACCTGATACCTATGTGTCTCTGTCTATATTGCATATTGTCTTGCATGCTATCTGGCTACCTTGTTCAGCTGCTGCACAAGAGGGATTTCTGTGTGCTCCGGCCAAGGGGTCCCCTGACAAAGGGGAGCCCAAAGTACTGGTATGAATGGTTAAATACTGTATTTTCTGTAAAGCACTATGGAATGTGTGTGCACTATATAAATAACTGGTATTAAATCCAAAGGTAAAAATAAATGGTGAGCCCTAAATTATGTAGATCAAATTATATACTCGGGCAAATCCTTTCAGATATTCATTAGTTTGGGTAATAAATAATAATCATAATAAACTGTGTTGGGGTAAAGGAGAACACCAGTATCATAGTCACCCAATACCATGGACTTTGCTGAGAGAAAGATGAAAAATAAAAAAGAAAGAAAACCAAATAAAATGCAGCATAAAGAAATAAGAAATGAGACATTTTAGAAGCGATACTCTGGTAGATTTTCAGAAGGTCAACTCCAGAACTTCCCATGTTCTTTCCCATCGTGTGTCCATGAAGATTCAGAAACCGAACTATTAAGAGGATACTTACTATCATAGTCAGGTATGGCACGCTGATCATAACCAGAGTAAACGTTGCCACTAGAGAGTTTGCTGCACTTGTTCCAAACATAGAGCTGGCTGGTGGGATAACTGAGCTGTTTGTGGAAGGGTCTTGAGGAGTCATAAAAAGCACCATACTTAGAAAGCTGATGCCCAGACACAATACTTGTATCACCACTATCAGATAGTGAGGAGAAGAATTCATCGTCTTCTTGGCCCAAACAAGAAAGTCAGATTTGACATCTACAATCTTTGTGAAGTAGAAGAAACATAGCAGGGCAGTGAGCCAGGTGCATGAGCTCACACTGTATATGGTAATTGAGATAAATATACCTTCTGAATACAGTCTTTTAAAGAGATCAGGCCACAGTAAGTCACAGAGTAAATTGCCATAACACACAATGGTGAAACAGATGCTGGACAAATGAAGAGTACATTGGATTTTTCTAGTGGGCGGCAAATGTTTCTTGTTATGGATTTCACGTAAAATGCCATATGTAATAAAGACATAGGTGACTATTGCAGCAAATACCTCCACTGTCAGAATGACAAGACAAGCCAGAATACCGGGGCTCCTCAGGTTACTATCCATTGGGTATGAATGCTGCTGTCTCTTCTCTGCTGGTCTGTCTTCAGGTCGTAGACTCTCACTGTGGAGACACTTGCAGATGGGTTCTTGTGTCACATCCAGAAAGTTTAATCAGTGTAATATTAGAGCTTGCTCTGAGCACATACAGCACTGAGATGTCATTATATACCATGCTCTGACCTTCTGTATTTATATAATCTCTGCTCCAGGTGAGATACTGTATATCTGTCATTATTTGAATTCATTTAAATGAGAACAACATTATGCAAAAATAGTTTTCCTTTTCAAGATAATTTAGGTTCATATCCATGTTGTCGTACATGAGAGGCTACCGGCAGCACAGCAGGAGTGTCAGATAATCACTGGAGAAATAATGATTGTAGATAAAGTGTATTTCAACCCTGCCAATAATTTCCTCCATTTACTTTAGTTGCTGCTGGCCGGGCCATAACTATGGTATGTGAGTGGTACCGCCACACAGAGTGCTGGGCAGTACCGTCTTTGCCGCGCAGTGCTTTGGTCGAGGGCATGGCCAGCACAGGGCACTATGGAGCCCTGTTACAGGTCTGGCCGCCCATCTTAGCCATATGCATGTACCTTCCCAGTATAGACTTGACAGGTTAGGGATCCCCTAGCTGCCTCCTCTCATCTATCATACAAAAAATAGGTGCCTCATGAAGTCACTCAACAATTAGGTTATACTAAAAGATCTGACTGTGAAACTGGGTCCCTTGCATGCTGCTCATCCATGCATGGCTTTCTGTATGTAGGAATGCTTATGTATTTATAAGACTGGAATGCTCCGTTCATGTTGGTTATATGTGCATGACACTTTCCTCATTGAGCTGAGAAGATAACAGGAATATTTAGTAAAATTGCCTGTGCATATGATTTAATCTCTGTTTATCCAGCAGGATGTGAGCAGTTATACAATTGGCTGCTGCTGTAGATAATTGCAATGTTAGATAATTGCAATGCTATTCTGTCATTCCTATTGACTAAGGCATGGTTCATTGGCCAGTTTATCACATCAGAGTAAGCTCTTGCCACTTGCCTCTGATGCTGTATCTGCCATTCACGCAATTTTAATTGGATGTGATTTGATTGGTCAACAAGGCAATGTCAACATTGTCAATTTGTCAACTTGCATAGCATGTTGACAGTAGCCATGTTTACATGGATATACTGACATGATGAACTGTCAACAAACCATTCCTTATGGCCTAGTGATGTCTTGCCATCTCCTAGGGGCCGTGGTGGAACCAGCATCATCTTCTGGGTCCCAGCAGTCCCGTGATAAGGCAAAGATAATCACTTCTAAACTGGTAGGTTTAAGGCAGATTTACAATGGTTTTGCCTCACTATATCTTGGGGTTTTAAAATTGCAGAAAAAAGAACAAAGATTGTGGTTTCGCTAAAATGACAATTAGTAAATTAGCATAAGTCACCTACAGTACTAGAACTCCAGCAAGGATAAACAGTCAATAACAGCCAAATCAAGGATTGAAGTGTTAGGTCTGGATGTAAAACAATCAGTCACTTAATGGATTTATTATTCCACACTAGAAACAATTATACATATACAGATATTGGCAAAAAAGATGTCAAAGCCTAATTAATAAATCAAATTTGCATTTAGAAATGATGTATGGTAGCATGATAAAAGCAGTGTGAGCTTTGGCCACAGTCCAATAAGATCATTTAAATAAATGATGTGGGAGCCCAACCCATCCCAGTGTAAACAAGATTGAGTAGAACCACTCCCCCTAATTGTCCTAGTACAGGTTTCCTGATATGGAGACCAAGTCCTACTGTACCCTGAGGTAGTTACAAAATTGCCACTTTCAAAGGTGAAGTGCCATCCTACCACTCTTGTGTCACAAGAGGCTGCCAGGGTGCACTGCTCTCATCCAAGTTCTGTCTCCCTTGTTGGGAAAAAAATGCAAGAAAGAATACATTCCAGCAAAATTAAAAAAGACACACAAATCAGACGGGTTCCGGCATTTGGGATCCCGCCGGTCACCATACTGATGCCTGGATACTTAGATTTATATTGCCGGTGGGGGATAAAGTGCAACGAAGCCCCTTGTGGGTTTGCTGCGCTCGCCACAAGTTCTATTTCATTTCATGGATGAGTTCTATGTCATGGACGAGTGGGAATAGTCCATGTTAGTTGGCATGCCAACTGTTGGGCTTTCAATCACTCTGGATCACGGTGTCGGTACAGTGACCAGCAGCCTCCCAACTGCTGGTCACATAACTACATCCCAATCAGACAAGTCAAGTGGGTAGCTGGGGATTTGAAATCTGGAATGAGAAACATGGATCCTCTTCCTGACTATTAATAAACTTCCTGAGGCTTTCAACTTCTAGATAATAGGCTGGCTAATTGTTATTCTCGGACTAGAGATCTATTTTGCAAAATTAACCCTAACCCAACCTATACTTTTTTTTTCAGAAAAATCCTTGGAACTTGATGTACGTATCCTCACACATTAATTAGTATTTTGATACTTTGGGGGAAATGTAATAGGGTCCGCGTTTGTGAGGTCTGAGATTTTGGTCGAGATGGAACATATTCTTAAAGCGGCAATTATTTACAAGGCAAAACCAACCTGTTTTTTCCTTGTAAATGATTGCCGCTTTAAAAATACAAGCAACCTTGGCCGAAATCACGGACCTCAGAAAACTCAGACCCTATAGCATTTCCCTCTTTATGATGCAAAGAAGTGTTTTATTGCTTTATAAACTCCTCTGTAATATGACAGTCAGTTGGAACATTCTCTTCAAAATGCTATGGTGCAAAAAATGTTCCAGTGAAAGACACATCTAAAATGCAGATGTAGAGAAAAACTAAGAATGTGTGTGGTCAATGTAAAACTATGGTGCTGGGTCAGCCAGGAGAGAACTATGTCATCAGAGAGGATTTCAACTATATCATTAAATCTTTGCATGAAATACTTTTTTTTAATCTGGTAGAGCAATTAAGTGGCTAAAATAAAAAATGCATAATGAAGTATCATTCTTAAAACTATTATTTAGCCATGAGGAAGAAAAGAAAAAAAAAATCAAGATGGAATTAAAAAACGAGAAGTCACTTCAGGCTTTTAAAGAGACAGACCTCATATTGGAAGTGATAACTGAACTAATCGTGGAGGTTGAAACAGTGAAAGTATATTCTGTAAATGATGCAAATGTTGCAAAGAAACAGCAAGATTTTGTTGAGTTGAGTCAAATGTTTGGTGTACTTCAGCAAAACTGGAAGCAATAAAATTGAAATCAGAGTGACACAGCATGCACAAACCAAAAAGTGGCAGACATAAGGGCTTAATTGTGGCCAAACAAACAAACAAAAAATTCAGAGTACAAATTTGAAAGAGATAGTCTTACTGAGAAGCTCCATGAATGCGCTGGGGAAAAAAATAGCAACATCTCTATACAAACATATGTTGCAGAATCACTCTCAGTGGGTAAACAATAGGGAACAAAAGACAAGAAGACTTCATGCTTAAAATGCAGGTCTCAGCCTTTTAAATACTGATGAGCGGGTTCGGTTTCTCGGAAACCGAACCCCCCCGAACTTCACCCTTTTTACACGGGTCCGAGCCATACTCGGATTCTTCCGTATGGCTCGGTTAACCCGAGCGCGCCCGAACGTCATTATCCCGCTGTCGGATTCTCGCGAGATTCGGATTCTATATAAGCAGCCGCGCGTCGCCGCCATTTTCACTCGTGCATTGGAAATGTTAGGGAGAGGACGTGGCTGGCGTCCTCTCCGTTTATTCATTGTTGAGTTGATGCAAATATTTGTGCTTGCTTATATCATTGTGGGGACTGGGGAGCAGCTTTATATTAATATAGGAGGAGTACAGTGCAGAGTTTTGCTGATCAGTGACCACCAGTTTTATCCGTTCTCTGCCTGAAAAAAACACTCCATATCTGTGCTCAGTGTGCTGCATATATCTGTGCTCACACTGCTTTATTGTGGGGACTGGGGACCAGCAGTATTATATAGGAGGAGTACAGTGCAGAGTTTTGCTGACAGTAACCACCAGTATACGTTGTCTGCCTGAAAAACACTCCATATCTGTGCTCAGTGTGCTGCTTTATTGTGGGGACTGGGGAGTCGGGACCACCAGTATAATATTATATAGGAGGAGTACAGTGCAGAGTTTTGCTGACACAGTGACCACCAGTATACAGGTATATAGCAGTACGGTACGGAAGGCCACTGCTGTACCTACCTCTGTGTCGTCATTAAGTATACTATCCATCTACATTCTATACCTGTGGTGAATTTTAGTTTTGCAGTTTGCTGACACAGTGACCACCAGTATATACAGCAGTACGGTACGGAAGGCCACTGCTGTACCTACCTCTGTGTCGTCATTAAGTATACTATCCATCTACATTCTATACCTGTGGTGCATTTCAGTTGTGCAGTTTGCTGACACAGTGACCACCAGTATATACAGCAGTACGGTACGGAAGGCCACTGCTGTACCTACCTCTGTGTCGTCATTAAGTATACTATCCATCTACATTCTATACCTGTGGTGCATTTTAGTTTTGCAGTTTGCTGACACAGTGACCACCAGTATATATAGCACTTCGTTACGGAAGGCCACTGCTGTACCTACCTCTGTGTTGTCATTAAGTATACTATCCATCTACATTCTATACCTGTGGTGCATTTCAGTTGTGCAGTTTGCTGACACAGTGACCACCAGTATACTATATATAGCAGTACGGTACGGAAGGCCACTGTTGTACCTACCTCTGTGTCGTCATTAAGTATACTATCCATCTACATTCTATACCTGTGGTGCATTTTAGTTTTGCAGTTTGCTGACACAGTGACCACCAGTATATATAGCAGTACGGTACGTTAGGCCACTGCTGTACCTACCTCTGTGTCGTCATTAAGTATACTATCCATCTACATTCTATATCTGTGGTGCATTTTAGTTTTGCAGTTTGCTGACACAGTGACCACCAGTATATATAGCGCGCCCGAACGGTACGGAAGGCCACTGCTGTACCTACCTCTGTGTCGTCATTAATTATACTATCCATCTACATTCTATACCTGTGGTGCATTTTAGTTTTGCAGTTTGCTGACACAATGACCACAATGACCACCAGTATATATAGCAGTACGGTATGGAAGGCCACTGCTGTACCTACCTCTGTGTCGTCATTAAGTATACTATCCATCTACATTCTTTACCTGTGGTGCATTTTAGTTGTGCGCAGTGTGAGGAGACCAGGGAAAGGGATGTCTAGGACTTGCTTTCATGTTAAAGAAGAAAGAGTTAATCCTATGTCCCAAGTTCTGAGTTTTTAAATTGAAGCCCTCAGTCTGCAGAAGTCACACACAGGAAGTATCCCAGAAGCAGACAGCAGGGCAGTGTTCCTTTTAGAAAATCCCTCCTCCTTCCCCTCTGGAAAGACTGACAGCATGATCCACCAATCAGAAAGGAGGAGAGAGAAGGAACCAGCAAGGGGGAATGGTGGGGAGAGGAAGTAGCTGGGGGAAGGAGACTGTGTGTGTGTGTGGAGGTGATGGGACACAGCTAGAATCACTGGAGGTTGGGGTGTTGTCCCCTCTCAGTGTCATCAGTGACTAGCCACTCTGTGTGCCCTGCTACAGCTGTCATTACTGCCCAGGCCTGGAGGAGATATACAGCAGCTGGTAAGGACTTTGCTGAATTCTGAGTGGACATTATTAGTATAACCCTGCTTGCTGGCCACTGGATTTATGGGTCTCCCTGAATAAAGATTACCTTGATTTTCATTATAATTGGCTCCACAGTGTGATCCCTGAACCCCAGGATACCCAGGTCACCCGGTATCCTCACATTTGGCGGCAGCGGTGGGATATCACACAGTTCCTGTAGTGTTTCCAGGGAGAGAGTTTCCAGGGAGCTTATACCACAGAATATCAGCATGGAGAGTCAGCCAGCAGTTGTGGCCAGCAGTCAAGGGGAGAATGCAGTGAGAGAGCAGGAGAAGTTTTACCGTACAGCTCGGAAACCTCACCTACAAGGATTTTGCAGGATGAAGGGAATTACTTATGATGGGACTGAGACCAGGGAAACTCTGGTACTTCGGTTGTTGGAGTGGGATCGGGGGCACCCAGAGGATCCTGACCACCTGAGTGATGATGAAGAGGGACCAACAGGCAGTGGTAGTAATTCATCCAGTAAGTTACCAGAGTTGACCAATGCCACTCCTGCCATACTGCAGAGCTTGCTGGGGGCGCTAGGCGAAGGTGCGACCCCACAGGAGAGAGCCGGAGTGATCCAAGCTATACTAGGAGTACAAATTCCTACAAGAGAAGCGACGCTTGGGATTTAAGGATGTTCCCACATTTCGGGAAAATGAAACAGACATTGACACTCACCTCCAGATCTTTGAAAATCTCATGGGGGTGCATGGAATAGAGCCAGCTGACTGGCCAAAGTACTTGGGGCCAAGTCTCACTGGCAGGGCTCTGGAAGCCTATCGGGCCCTAACCCCCCAGGAATGTGGAGTCTACGCCTGTATAAAGAAAGCATTGCTTGCTAAGTTCCAGATAACTGCAGAATCTTATCGTCTTAAATTCAGGACACTGAATAAAGGTGGAACTGATTCCTACCAAGAGTTTGCTAGTCAGCTACGGCAAGCCTGTGGGAAATGGCTTGAAGGAAGACAGGCCTCCACTGTGGAGCAGATTGTCAACTTAATTGTGGTAGAACAGCTAATGATTAAGATGGCACCAGAGGTACGGGAGTGGGTTGCAGACAGGAAGCCCAGTACACCTGAACAAGCTGCGGAATGGGCTGATGAATATATAGCCAATCGCCCGCAATGGAGAATCTTCAGTGCAGCAGGCGGTACAAGAACCCCACGAGTGGAGAAGCTCTCTGATAAAGAACCGCAAGTCAAAGATAGTAATAAAGGAGTCCCTATCAAAAACATCACTTATCAGCCACCCAGATTCAGAGTGGCTAACCCAGAACTTCGGAAGTGTTATCGCTGCAATCAACCAGGGCACTTGCTTAGGGACTGTCCACGCACAAGAGGGCCATTCCCTGGGGCTAGACCGGCTCCAGTCTCTGTGGTATGTTACCCCACGGAGGATAATGGTGAGGAGGTCGTCCAGTCAGATATGGATGGAATGATGGGTGGGGTGTATATTGTGGACTTAGTTCTGGGGGAGGAGAAGGCTACTCCCTGGAATATGCGAGGGCACCTACAGACTGCGATAGTGAAGAACCAGCAGGTACAGGGCCTACGAGATTCTGGGTCCTCACTCACGTTGATTGAGCCAGACCTCATTCCTGCCTCCCAGGTGATACCTGGACAGTATGTGCGAATTGCCACTGCCGGGGGACAACAGGCCGATATTCCTGTTGCCAAGATACATCTGGACTGGGGAGCTGACCAAGGAATCGTGGAAGTCGGAGTACTCAAGGGGCTACCAGCCAAGGTAATCCTCGGGAATGATCTGGGACAAGGACTAGTGACACGCTTCGTCCAGGTGGTAACCAGAAGCCAAACACGAAGAGAGGTGACCCAGGCTACAGATATGGACCAGAACCAGCCCACCCAGACAATGGTGAGTGACTCTAGTTCATTGTCCAGTACTTTAGAGGTAGACTTGGGGGAGGTGGACCGGAGTGAGTTCCGACAGGCCCAACGGACTGACCCCTCCCTGAGCAAATTGAGGAGCGCAGCCGAACTGGGGTTGGAAACAGCTGATGGAAGTAAGATAGTGTGGGAAGAGGAATTACTGTACCGAGTGGTCATCCCTCGGCCCGGACAGGAAGCAGTCATGCCTACTAAACAGTTGGTGGTACCTACACAATACAGAGCACAATTACTAGCTCTTGCCCACGACATCCCTGCAGCTGGCCATTTTGGCACCCGGAAAACATTGGCCCGACTGTTGCGGAATTTCTTCTGGCCACGGATTTCTAGAGACGTTAAGCAGTATCGGGACACCTGTGATACCTGTCAGAGACTGGGAAAGCCCCAACAGAAAGCTTCTCTGCACCCATTGCCTATTATAGGGGAGCCCTTTGCCCGTGTTGCCATAGACCTAGTTGGACCATTAGCTATTCCCAGTCACACGGGCAAGAAGTACATCTTAACACTGGTGGACTTTGCGACACGTTACCCTGAAGCCGTGGCCCTGTCATCCATTGACACGGAACATGTTGCGCAAGCACTGACTGACATATTCAGTCGGGTCGGATATCCACAGGAAGTCGTCACAGACCAAGAGCCTCAATTCCAAGGTGAGCTAATGCAGACCCTGTGGGAAAAGTGGGGGGTTCGGCCTCTTCGGACCACCCCTTATCATCCTCAGACCAATGGACTATGTGAAAGATTCAATGGAACGCTAAAAAGACTCCTACAAGCTTACGTACAGTCCGAGGGGAGGGACTGGGAGAGAGCCCTGCAACAGCTTCTATTTGCTTATCGGGAAGTTCCACAAGCATCTACCGGATATTCCCCGTTTGAACTTCTGTACGGCCGGAAAGTGCGGGGGCCCCTAGACCTGGTCAAAGAGAGTTGGGAGGGGACTTTCCAAGAACACCAGCAGCCCATTTTACAATATGTAGAGAACATGCGGAATCGGATGAGAAGATTGCTACAATTAACCCCAAAGCATCTCCGGGAATCACAAGAGAAACAAAGGGAATGGTACGATGCCCACGCTCAAGACCGTGAGTTGAATCCAGGGCAAAAGGTCTTGGTGCTTATCCCAGTGCGTAGAAACAAACTGCAAGCCACCTGGGATGGACCGTATACAGTGGTAAGGCGCACCGGACCGGTCAATTATGTGATCGCCCTGGATAAGGGAGGGAAGCACCTACGCACCTTCCATATAAATAGAATCAAAGCTTATAGAGATCGTCAAGTAGCGGCCATGATGGTATGTTGCCCTCCGATGGAAACACCAGAAACTGATCCATTGCCTGACCTTTTGGGAGCTGCTAAAGAGAATAAGGGAGTGGAATCAGTCCAGGTGGGACCACAATTGAATACGACACAGCAGCAAGAGATGCAGAGGATCTTAGAGGCTGAACAAGCCCAGTTTTCATGTCAACCTGGTCGAACTCACCTGACCACTCACCACGTGGACACTGGGAACAGTAAGCCCATCCGACAAGTTGCTTACCGAATGACCCCAGATGTTATGAGACAGGTAAAGACTGAGATCAAAGATATGCTAGCTTTGGGGGTCGTTGTGCCATCTAAAAGCCCATGGGCCGCTGGAGTCGTGTTGGTTCCCAAGAAAGACGGGACTACACGGTTTTGCGTGGACTATCGCAAATTGAATGAAGTAACCATAACTTATGCTTACCCTATGCCCCGTATCGACGAGCTACTGGACCGGATTGGAGGGGCCAAGTTCGTCTCAACGTTGGACTTAAGCAAGGGTTACTGGCAAATTCCACTTACCAAAGAAGCCCAGGAGCGTTCTGCCTTCATCACGCCCATAGGACTCTTTGAGTGTACTACCATGCCTTTCGGGATGAAGAACGCCCCTGCCACATTCCAGCGAATGGTGAATGACCTACTGGAGGGATGTCAAGACTTTGCACAAGCCTACCTCGATGATATCGCCATCTTCAGCCATACCTGGGCAGACCATTTAACTCATGTGACAGAAGTGCTCAAAAGGATCAGACAGGCCGGGCTCACCATACGCCCAGATAAATGTCAGATGGGGATGGCTGAGGTTCAGTACCTAGGACATCGGGTTGGAGGAGGATCTATTAGACCAGAACCGGCAAAGGTGGAGGCTATTGTCAACTGGCCCCGACCTGTCAACCAGAAGCAAGTGCGGGCCTTCCTTGGGGTTGCTGGCTATTACAGAAAATTCATACCACATTACAGCACCGTGGCCAAGGCCCTAACGGACTTGACCAAAAAGAGATATGCTCGGAAGATCGAATGGACTGTTGAGTGTGAGCAAGCCTTCACCATCTTAAAAGACACGCTGACTCGAGCCCCAGTGTTGGCTGCCCCTGACTACGATAAAAAGTTTATTGTGCAAACAGACGCTTCGGGGTGTGGACTTGGGGCAGTGTTGTGCCAAGTGGGAGAAGATGGTAGGGAAAACCCAATTGTGTATCTATCTCGTAAGCTAGCTGACCGAGAGATAGCCTATGCCACTATTGAGAAGGAGTGTCTAGCCATAGTCTGGGCCTTAAAGAAACTACAACCTTATCTCTATGGTAAAGAATTCACTATTATTACTGACCATAACCCATTAAGTTGGCTAAATAGAACCTCAGGGGAAAATGGGAGGTTGTTGAGGTGGAGTTTGGCGTTACAAGGTTTCAACTTTTCTATTTCTCACAAAAAGGGACGAGACCATCACAATGCTGACGGGTTATCCAGACGTGAGGAAACGAATGCTAGACTTCGCAGACCTTCGGGCCGAGACAACAGTCAGGACTCCAACATTGGGATCATGCCTGTCTCCTCGATTTAAGAAGGGGGAGGTATGTGAGGAGACCAGGGAAAGGGATGTCTAGGACTTGCTTTCATGTTAAAGAAGAAAGAGTTAATCCTATGTCCCAAGTTCTGAGTTCTTAAATTGAAGCCCTCAGTCTGCAGAAGTCACACACAGGAAGTATCCCAGAAGCAGACAGCAGGGCAGTGTTCCTTTTAGAAAATCCCTCCTCCTTCCCCTCTGGAAAGACTGACAGCATGATCCACCAATCAGAAAGGAGGAGAGAGAAGGAACCAGCAAGGGGGAATGGTGGGGAGAGGAAGTGGCTGGGGGAAGGAGACTGTGTGTGTGTGTGGAGGTGATGGGACACAGCTAGAATCACTGGAGGTTGGGGTGTTGTCCCCTCTCAGTGTCATCAGTGACTAGCCACTTTGTGTGCCCTGCTACAGCTGTCATTACTGCCCAGGCCTGGAGGAGATATACAGCAGCTGGTAAGGACTTTGCTGAACTCTGAGTGGACATTATTAGTATAACCCTGCTTGCTGGCCACTGGATTTCTGGGTCTCCCTGAATAAAGATCACCTTGATTTTCATTATAATTGGCTCCACAGTGTGATCCCTGAACCCCAAGATACCCAGGTCACCCGGTATCCTCACACGCAGTATATATAGTAGTAGGCCATTGCTATTGATACTGGCATATAATTCCACACATTAATAAATGGAGAACAAAAATGTGGAGGTTAAAATAGGGAAAGATCAAGATCCACTTCCACCTCGTGCTGAAGCTACTGCCACTAGTCATGACCGAGACGATGAAATGCCATCAACGTCGTCTGCCAAGGCAGATGCCCAATGTCATAGTAGAGAGCATGTAAAATCCAAAAAACAAAAGTACAGTAAAATGACCCAAAAATCAAAATTGAAAGCGTCTGATGAGAAGCGTAAACTTGCCAATATGCCATTTACGACACGGAGTGGCAAGGAACGGCTGAGGCCCTGGCCTATGTTCATGGCTAGTGGTTCAGCTTCACATGAGGATGGAAGCACTCATCCTCTCACTAGAAAACTGCAGTGCCACTTGGGTCGCTTAGCTTAGTCACACAGCGACCTTGGTGCGCCTCTTTTTTTCTTTGCATCATGTGCTGTTTAGGGACTATTTTTTTGAAGTGCCATCCTGCCTGACATTGCAGTGCCACTCCTAGATGGGCCAGGTGTTTGTGTCGGCCACTTGTGTCGTTTAGCTTAGTCACACAGCGACCTTGGTGCGCCTCTTTTTTTCTTTGCATCATGTGCTGTTTGGGGACAATTTTTTTGAAGTGCCATCCTGTCTGACACTGCAGTGCCACTCCTAGATGGGCCAGGTGTTTGTGTCGGCCACTTGTGTCGCTTAGCTTAGTCACACAGCGACCTTGGAGCGCCTCTTTTTTTCTTTGCATCATGTGCTGTTTGGGGACTATTTTTTTGAAGTGCCATCCTGTCTGACACTGCAGTGCCACTCCTAGATGGGCCAGGTGTTTGTGTCGGCCACTTGTGTCGCTTATCTTAGTCACACAGCGACCTTGGTGCGCCTCTTTTTTTCTTTGCATCATGTGCTGTTTGGGGACTATTTTTTTGAAGTGCCATCCTGCCTGACACTGCAGTGCCACTCCTAGATGGGCCAGGTGTTTGTGTCGGCCACTTGTGTCGCTTAGCTTAGCCATCCAGCGACCTCGGTGCAAATTTTAGGACTAAAAATAATATTGTGAGGTGTGAGGTGATCAGAATAGACTGGAAATGAGTGGAAATTATGGTTATTGAGGTTAATAATACTATGGGATCAAAATGACCCCCAAATTCTATGATTTAAGCTGTTTTTTAGTTTTTTTTGAAAAAAACACCCGAATCCAAAACACACCCAAATCCGACAAAAAAATTTCAGTTAGGTTTTGCCAAAACGCGTCCGAATCCAAAACACGGCCGCGGAACCGAATCCAAAACCCGAAAAATGTCCGGTGCACATCACTACTTTTATATAGGGGTTTAGGAATTAAATGACGTAAGTAGAGAGAGGCAGAGCTGACCCTAACCAATATGATGCCCTAGGCAAGATTTTGACTGGTGCCCCCTTGCCCAGATGCTAGTTCCACCTCTGTCCCTGTACCCCTTTCCCCAGCACCATCACCTCTCACTCATAGCAGTCCTCATTTTGGTTCTCCTACCACCTATATTTTAAATAGGAACAGTGTGCACATTCGGTGCGCAGCCCAAAACGGTGCGTGTTCTTGCTGGGAAGGTGCATTGGCACACAATAATACCCCCAGTTGAAATTACGCCACACAGTACTGCAACTTTATTCACAATATATCCTTCAATAGTGTCTCTTATTCATGTTACATCACACAGTAGTACCATGTTACTCCTCACAGTAGTGCCCCTTATTCACATTACACCACACCATATTGCTCTTTATTCACATTAGACCACACAGTAGTGCCCTTTCTATACGTTACGCCACAAAGTACTGTAGTACACCTTATACATATAATACCGCACATTAGTAATGCATTTTGTATGCAGATAGAGCCGCAGTCACACACAGAATATAGGCATGCTGCATATCATTTTAATCAGCAGAAGCTGCTTGTGTCCCTAGGCATTCCAAATGCCCTAAGCATTTGCCTATTTTGCATATGCCTAGGGCCGACTCTGGAGAGAGGCGATACATTAGGAAAATTAGATAACTAACAGATGGAAGGTTTGGTTGACTATAAAATGACATTCATAAAAAAGAACACTATAATGCTGTACAATTTGATGAAATTGACCATATGTGAAATACACTTTACACTATACAAGTGCAGACACATTATGCTAATTTTAAAGTTTGCAGACAACATGCATGGGTGTGCAAATTAACTGGGACAAAGCTTGTTTTTAGTGTGTTTTGTTTTTGTTTAATAAAAAAATCATTACAATATTTGTTTAATTATTAAGTAATCATCCTTAGCTGCAATAACTGAAGTTCTGGACATAACATATTTATCGCATATGTTCCTTTTTCCACCACCATGAAACCACACATTTTTTATGCTAGAAATGTTCCAATCTTTTTTGTTAAACAGTCCTTTATCGCTATCTGTGATATGTTTTAATTTAGTCATCAGAGAGCTTAAGCCCATGTTTAACAGCAATTTTTTTATAAATGACTTCCTTTTTACTTGATGTATGGTATAGAGCATAGTACCATTTTGGAATTTATTTTATCCTCCTCATCATAATAACTACAGTGTACACTGTAAAAACCTGATTCTTTTAATGTAGTGGTTCCAAAGCTTTCTTGAATCATGGTTGCCCATAGAAACAACATTTTTATGTCAACACTAGGCCAAAATTTTCCTACTGATAAATAAAAATTTTTTTTTGTAAATTAAGTATATGGGCCCTCATTCCGAGTTGATCGCTCGCTAGCTACTTTTAGCAGCCGTGCAAACGCATAGTCGCTGCCCACGGGGGAGTTTATTTTCGCTTTGCAAGTGTGCGAACGGATTTGCAGCCAAGCTCTGCAAAAACATTTTGTGCAGTTTCTGAGTAGCTCTGGACTTACTCAGCACTTACGATCACTTCAGTCTTTTTGTTCCCGGAATTGACGTCAGACACCCGCCCTGCAAACGTCTGGACAAGCATGCGTTTTTCCAACCACTCCCAGAAAACGGTCAGTTGCCACCAACAAAACGCCCTCTTCCTGTCAATCTCCTTGCGATCGGCCGTGCGAATGGATTCTTCGTTAAATCCATCACTCAGCAATGATCCGCTTTGTACTCGTATGATGCGCCTGTGCATTGCGGTGCATACGCATGCGCAGTTTTGATGTTTTTTTCCCTGATCACTGCTCTGCGAAAATTAGCAGCGAGCGATCAACTCAGAATGACCCCCATTGTTCTTACGTGTTATCCTTAGGTTCAGTTACGTGTGTGGTCTATGTAAAGCTATGGAGCTGGATCTACCAGGGAACAACTGTGTAAGCTGGGAAGAATTTTACCATATGAATAAAGTTTTGCCTGAAAGACTTTATGGGCGGTATTAAAATGATATATCACGCCCAATCTCCTTTCTAAAGTGATCCCTGTTATAACGCATATGGTGCCATAGTATTCTGGTTTAGTTGCATAAAGTGTGAGCGCCCTCACTACCCCTGGGGTAGCGAGCTGAAATGATTATACCATGTTAATCAGCAGAAACAGAACGGGTGTGGAAGGGGGTGAAAAGAATTGAATACCGCCCTATATCTGGTGGAGCAGATAAGTGGCTTAAATAAAAATTGCACAATAAATTATCATCTTTAAAAATACTATTTAGACAAGAGGAATTAAAAAGCAAGCAGAATATTAAGGCGATGTGGTGGTGGAGTTGCAGTTCTTTAAAATGACATTTTATGATTGACAGACACTTTCGGGGATTTTGCCTATCACATTATTTGATTTGGTCCTCGACATCCCTTTTCCAGTTCTTTTTTTTTTTTTTTCAAGCACATTGGGGTAAATTTACTAAGATGGGAGTTCTATTTAAGATGGGATGTTGCCCATAGCAACCAATTAGATTCCAGGTATTATCTTCTAGAGGGTGCTAGATAAATGAGAAGTAGAATCTGATTGGTTGTTATCCGAAACATCCCATCTTAGTAAATGTATTCCACTTTAATTTATCAGTTGCTTTTCTTTTTGGTCTTATCATTCTTCCCACTTCTAGAAATCTGCACCACACTGATGAAGAATCATTCCGTAACCTCCAGTTGCTAAGTCTCTTTATAAATCCTTTTGTGGGTTATCTGGACATTTATTACTTTCTTGTTATTAATGTTTTGTCAGTTTTGGGTGGTCATTTCCATTTCCATCTGCAATTGCCCTACTGTCGTGGTGACCCAGTTACGGTTTCACCGTGATTTTAGCAGCATCAAAACACTAGATTTACTGGTTCCAACAGTTATCAATATAACAGATAACAGTAAGTATATACTAGTGCTGGCTAACACAATAATAAATAATGGGACGGCTTGTTTAAACAAATCTAATTTATTAAAATGAGAAGAAGTCATGCAATATAACAGAAGTCATGGAAGCCTTGCTTTTTGGTGTCTACAATGTTTGCTGTTTTTCAAGGTGTATAATTTCTACTGAAAATGGAATAAATAACAATTTAACATGAAATGTAAAAACATTGGGCCAGATGTACTAATCCTTGAAAAGTGATATCACTGTGATAAAATATCAACCAGCCAGCAACTAACTGTCATTTTTCAAACCCAGCCTGTAAGATGGCAATTAGGAGCTGATTGGCTGGTTCTTTATCACCGTGAAATCTATGACTTTTAAGGCTTAGTACATCTGACCCAATATAATTTTCACTCAACAACTCTGGCTCCATACATATCATAAACCTGTTTGTTAATGGACAGAACCGGCATTTTTATCTGCTCGTGGCCATGTGTGTGAGTCTGCACCATTCCCGGTAAATAACACACTATGCCCTATGTCCCAATTAAATTTGCCCGCCACTGTATGTATAGTACATAAAAAATGTAAATATCCCAGTGATAGGTTTAAGTGCTAATACAGGAAAACAGGCTCAGTATGAGGAGTAATCAGACCAAAAGCTATGAGGAGTACAATGCAGTCTGGATTCTTAAGTGTGTCTTCCCTATTCCCCAGTACTTGAGATAAGGACTACATTAATTTTAAATATTTCTTGATGTATATGTCCCTCACAGAAGTTATTTGTGTGGTATAAACTGATTATCACTTTATAAACATTTTTACGAACATGTAAATTTTACTTTTAACTCCAATTATTCAAAGTTGGTATTTACTAAACAACCAAACTGTCTTTCAGGTTCTGTTGACAATAGCAATGACTTTCTCATATTGCATGTAAAGTGTGACAGTATAGGCTTACAGGTCTGATGACTCAATGCAAATACTGTATGGAAATGGTGCTGCAATAGATTTGTGGAAATGCTGACACCAGTTACAGGTGTTTAATGTTATCTGAATTTAGCTACAACCCTGGTTTACTGTACAAGGCAATATTAAAATCGCCAAATCAGTTTCGAAATTTACAGAAGAAATCCTGAATATTCCAAGTCTCTTAAATATTAACTCATTTAAATATCACAGCACTGAGGTTTTGGTTTCAGTTCCAACCATGGCCCCAACTATGTGGAGTTTGTATATTCTCCCCATCTTGTACGGATGTCCTTCAGGTGCTCCAGTTACCGCCCATACTCCAAATATATACTGGTAGGTCAACGGTCTTCCAACAAAAAATGTATCCTGTTGTGTATGTGGTGTCTGAGTTTGTTGTTTGGGTAACTCCGAACTCGTGGCAGAAGTACTGGCACTTGGTGCTGTGTTATGTTGGAGACTTGGTGGTTTGATGTAGTTTCTATTCATAGGATGTATGAGAGGACTTTAGACCAGAAGGGAAAAATCAGAACAAGCATCCGGTAGTTGGCTGGACCCAGGACAGGGGTGCATAGATTTACCCCACTGGTGGTCTTGTCCAGGGATCCCTACAAGGGAATTTGGGTTTTGCTGCACTCGGCAGGCCGGTCACGGCCCCTGACTGGGTCACCTGAGATGGTAGCTGGAGATATAAATTCAGAACTGAATTTAAATGCTGTCCGGGCTGGAACCGGAATGATGACACTTCTTGGATAAGAACCAAACTAGAGAGTTGACCTGGCTGGGACTGAGATGATGACACTTCTGGACTAGAACCGGACTGTAATGCAATGGAGCCGAACTTGGAACCGCACTGGAATGCAATGTGGTCGGAAATGGAACGGGACTGGAATGCAATGTGGTTGGACTTGGAATGGGACTGGAATGTAATGTGGTCAGAAAGGGAACAGGACTGGAATGCAATGTGGTCGGACTTGGAACGGGACTGGAATGCAATGTGGTCAGAAATGGAACAGGACTGGAATGCAATGTGGTCGGAAATGGAATGGGACTGGAATGCAATGTGGTTGGACTTGGAATGGGACTGGAATGCAATGTGGTCAGAAATGGAACAGGACTGGAATGCAATGTGGTCGGATTTGGAACGGGCTGGAATGCAATGTGGTTGCACTAGTAATGGCATTGGAACGCAATGTAGCCAGAATTTAAACCAGACTGGAATGCAATGAAGCCAGACTTGGATCCAGACTGGAATACAATGTGGTTGGAAATGGAACGGGACTGGAATGCAATGTGGTTGCACTAGTAATGGCACTGGAACGCAATGTAGCCAGAATTTAAACCAGACTGGAATGCAATGAAGCCAGACTTGGATCCAGACTGGAATACAATGTGGTTGGAAATGGAACGGGACTGGAATGCAATGCGATCAGACTTGGAACCTGACTGGAATGCAATGTGGTCAGACTTGGAATGGGACTGGAATGCAATGGTGCTATGTTATCAGGTTTAGAGGCTCTATAAATTCTGAGGAACGAAGCTACAAGACTCATACACTGAGCTGTGTGAATTATGAAACTGGCAACCTGTGTCCTGAAAAACTGGGAGCTTTATACCCCTGGGCTGTGCTGTCCTGGACTTGCTGGAGAAATCAGTTTAGCCAAAGCCTGGCCAGGATTGGATTGGACCCAGTCACTTGAGCAGTAGCAAGATGGCACTGCCCACACTGCTGTTCCAGCATGAATAGCAGCATGAGGGACACTGCAGCACTGTGCCCTGGAACTTGCTCTGCCCTGTGCACCATGCTCCATGGCCTCCAATGATCCCAGAAGCACCACAATTGCCGCATTAGCTGCATGTCACCGGAGTGCACGTACCTGCACCAAAGGCGGCCAAGAACACGTGAAACACCAGCGATGGTGACATGTGGTAGGGAACATAGGGGTTTATGTATCAAGCAGGGAAAAGAGAGAAGTTGCCCATAGAACCAAGCAGCTACTATGTATCATTTTATAGACTGTACTTGATAAATGCTGCCTCAAAGCTGATTAGTGCAACGGGAAACTTTCCCAATGGCCCACTTATCCACTCTTTTCAATGCTTCATACATCAACCCCATAGACTATAAGCTCTACTGGAGAAAGGACTGATATGAAGGGCTAAATATTCTCTGTACAGCACTACGAAATATGTGTGCGCTATATAAATAAAATATTAAATCAACTGTGAGCCCTGAAATGTTTAGATCACATGAAATACTGGAGCAACTCCTTCCAGTTTTTGTTTACATTTGGATAATGAATAATAATCATAATAAATTGTATTGGAGTAAAGGAGAACATCAGTATTATAATCACCCAATACCCCGGACTTTGCTGAGAGAAGGACGAAAAATAGAAAAAAAAGAAAAACAAATAAAATGCAGCCTAAAGAAATAAGAAATGTGTCATTTGAGAAACAATGTTCTGGTAGATTTTCAGAGTGTCATTACCAGATTTTCCCATGTTCTTCCCCATCGTATGTCCATGAAGCTTCAGAAACCGACCAGTTAAGAGGACATTTATTATCATAGTCAGAAACGGCACGCTGATCATAGCGAGAGTAAACTTTGCCACTATTAACTTTGCTGCTTTTGTTCCAAATGTAGAGCTGGCTGGTGGGATGACTGAGATGTTTGTGGAAGGGTCTTGAGGAATTCTTAAATGTAACATATTTAGGAACAACACGTGTATCACCACTATCAGATAGTGAGCAAAATAGTTTATCATCTTCTTGGTCCAACCAAGAAAGCCAGATCTGACATCTGCGATCTTTGTGAAGTAGAAGAAGCAGAGCAGGGCAGTGAACCAGGCGCAAGAGCTCACGCTGTATATGGGCCCTCATTCCGAGTTGTTCGCTCGGAGATTTTCATCGCATCGCAGTGAGAATTCTCTTAGTGCGCATGCGCAATGTTCGCACTGCGACTGCGCCAAGTAACTTTACTATGGAGAAAGTAAGTTTACTCACGGCTTTTTCATCGCTCCGACGTTCGCATTGTGATTGACAGGAAATGGGTGTTACTGGGCGGATGTACGGCGTTTTATGGGCGTGTGGATGAAAACGCTGCCGTTTCCGGAAAAAACGCAGGAGTGGCCGGGGAAACGGTGGGAGTGCCTGGGCGAACGCTGGGTGTGTTTATGACGTCAGCCAGGAACGAAAAGCACTGAAATGATCGCACAGGCAGAGTAAGTCTGAAGCTACTCAGAAACTGCTAACTCGTTTGTGATCGCAATATTGCGCATACATCGGTCGCACATTTAAGAAGCTAAGATTCACTCCCAGTAGGCGGCGGCTTAGCGTGTGTAACTCTGCTACATTCGCCTTGCGAGCGAACAACTCGGAATGAGGGCCATGGTAAGAGAGATAAAATACGCCTTCTGAATACAGTGTTTTACAGAGATCCGGCCACAATACTTCACAGAGTAAATTGGCATACGACACAATGGTGAAAAAGATGCTGGACAAATGTACAGCACACTGGATTTTTTTAGCGGGAGGCAAATGTTTCTTTTTATGGAAGTCACATAAAATGCCATATGTAATAAAGGCATAGGTGACTATTGCAGCAAATACCTCAATCGACAGAATGATTAGAGAGGTCACCATACCGGGGCTCCTCAGAGTAATATCCATTGGGTATGAATGTTGCTGTCACTTCTCTGCTGATCTGTCCTCAGGTCTCAGACTCTCACTGCGGAGACACTTGCAGATGGGTTCTTGTGTCACATCCAGAAAGTGTCATCAGTATAATATCACAGCTTGCTTTGGTGATATTCCTGCTAAGCCTAAGCATATACAGTGCTGACATGTTACTATATACCATGCTCTGACCTTGTGTATTTATATAGTCTCTGCACCAGCCGGGATACTGTATCTCTGGTGATATTACTGCTAAGCCTGAGCATGTACAGAGCTGAGATGTCACTATATACCGTGCTCTGACCTTGTGTATTTATATAGTCTCTGCACCAGCCGGGATACTGTATCTGTGGTGATATTACTGCTAAGCCTGAGCATGTACAGTGCTGAGATGTCACTATATACCGTGCTCTGACCTTGTGTATTTATATAGTCTCTGCACCAGCTGGGATACTGTATCTCTGGTGATATTACTGCTAAGCCTGAGCATGTACAGTGCTGAGATGTCACTATATACTGTTAAGGAAATTTAAGCAATGTATAGAATCTATTCTGACTTTTTAATATCATGTAATACGTAACAGACATTATTATGTAAGATGTTTTGCTGACAAAGAATGTAGGTACGTGACAAGAACTTGCTTTACTTTGCTAAGTCACCCTAGTCTTGCTGATTTGTGTCATGTGCCCACCCAGGACCAGATGGTGTTCGATAAGGAGGAACGGGCCTCAAGGCCTGCTATGATTGGTCCAAGCTTGGGTGGAGTAATTCTTTGTAATATGCAATATTAGGGGCCATCTATGCCATGTTCGAGAGGCAGATGGAGCTCCCTTGTAATTACTTGTAAAGTGCATGCTGACTGTCACTTTATTGTAATCTTGCTCTGCCATTATCAATATAAACTTTAAAATTTGGCTACAACTATTCACGTTGTGTCTTTTTTCCACAACAATTTGGTGCCGAAACCCGGGATCTGAAAACGATTGGAACGGAATCAGGACAGGAACGGAGGACTGGAGACCAGATTGGCGCCATTCAAAAAAGGTGAGAACATTTGTGTCTCTGTCTGCTCTCCCCTCCTCTGCTCCTAAGACCCTCCGTCCCACTATCGTGAGTACAGATCCCAAGAACCTGAATAGTTGTTTTGTGTTGTAATATCTGTTTTGATATGCATGTGTGAGTGTATGTAGATGCTGGCACATTGCCACATCAGCATGACAGAGGCCCTTTATGGCTGAATGATTGTGCTGCCCCAAGCATGCTGGGGGCAGTGGAGTAAAAAGTAAGAGGACCCTAATGTCCTCAGACACGAATGTTTCCTATCTTCTCAGTCTGTCACGTAAACTGTCATTAACATTGTCTGCATAGTGGAAGGACAAATATAAGGATAAGTGTTGGTGAAGAGTAGTTTCTCTGCTGGTCTACCCTTGCTTGTCGATACCAGTCTGTGGGCAACTGATTGTGGCTCTCCCCCGAACAGGAGCGATATAATCTCTGATTACCTCCTGGCCTGCTATCTGACAGCTCTGTGTACACTGGTTTGAGTCTGTTTCTCGCTACACTGAAGGGCGTGTCCTGAAGCTGCAGACTGGCGTCTCTCTGTGTCTCATGAAAAATCATACTTCTTACTTAGATAATCCCTTACTTGCATGGTTTAACCTAGAGGACATTAGAGGGCAAATATTGTTTGGCATCTTCGCCTTGCTGATTTTCATTTGGCTCTGTTGGAAAATTTGGAGGGACCAAAAGCGGGGATTCGCTGTGTGGGACTTCCCCTAACAGCCAATAGCCATAGAATATAGTGCTGTGAAACACTGAGAGAGGGGTGCAAGAGTCCCCTCCACCATAGCAGGGCTATGGGAAACAGTCACAGCAAACGTGGATTTGGCTGATCACCAAATCAGAGTAATGGACGTCCTGAGACTCCTCGTACCCCACAGGAGGAGATGAGTAAGAAATATGGCAAATGGGTCAGCCGGCATTTACCTAAGTGGGGCAGGCTGACTAGGGGGATGGATTGTGGGATCCCAAAAGAGGGAACCTTTGAATTATCCCGCTGGGCAACCCTCTACAAAAAATAAAACAAAATTCACTGAGCCAAATGAATAGGCAGCTTGGAGTAGGTGGATGGTAGAATCTTATAAAAGACAGCAAAAAGCCCAAAGTATTTTTTTTACATCAGAAACAAGAACAGGAAGGGCAAATCAGCAAGGAGGGGAGGTACAGTCAGATGAGAAAGAGGGGGAGGAAGGGTTTTGTGTGGAGTGGAAGGTGAGCTTGTCATCACTCCTAAAATAACCCAAGGTGAGAGAGATGAAAGGGCTGAGGAATATCGCTTGCCTCAAGCCTCAGCCTAACTTGTTAGAGAGCAGTTCATGCCTGGTACAAGTGAGTTTAGCCAGCTGAAGACAGAGAAATATACAGGAGGTACAGAAGAAAATGGTCCAGAGGGTGATGGTAGTTGACACACCTGGTAACCCCCAGAGGGGTAAGTTTAGGGGGAGGAACAATTGGGAGTCCAGAAATGTGAAGTGCTACAATTGTGTGAAACAGGGCCACATTGCAAGAAATTGTCCAGCTCCAAAAAGGGGGGCAGGATAGCGCCTGACAGGGAGGGCTTCCAGTGTTACCAGTCATCTTGATGTTATGAGCCACAGCAGTGGTTCATTCCTGTTTGCATTCGGTTCATGTATTGTATGTTATATTTCTGTTTGCATGTCAGGATTTCTTATGTACTTTAGAGTGCTATACTTTTGGTTACTAATCTGGTAACTACAGTGACATATTTTGTGGGTCTTCCCACTAGCTGCATTCGGTTCATGTATTTTAGGATATATTTCTGTTTGCATGCCAGGATTTCTTATGTACTTATTTAGAGTGCTATACTTTTGTTTACTAGCCTGGTAACTACAGTGTCATATTTTGTGGGTCTTCCCACTAGCCTTAGTTTTGTGTTTTTGTACTGGCGGCAGCGCTGCACATAACTTGTTTGTTTAGTTCTCATGTTATAGTCACCTTAGCTGTAGCTAGTTTTCCCCTCACTCGCAGTCTCAGGTGGTGCCTTGTAACCTTGTAAGACTGGAGGGCATCGGAGTTTGGGCGAACCTAATTCGCCCATTCAAACGCGGCTGCCTTGGGCAGAAGACTAGCACCTCAGGCACCATCCGACCACTGGGAGGAGTAATGGTTATAGGGTTAGAAAAGGTCTTGCTGCGGCCATTCATACTGACCGCAGCTTCACTCATGAGTACTGGAACTCCCCAGTTGTCACACATTCCACAGAGTTCCAGGGTCTCAATTTGTAACATTGTACTCGTTTCCTAACACTCGGAGAGTAGGGGGGTGATGCCGTTGTCCACTTGACCCTCTCTGAAATGCCTTTTTACTCAGTGGAGTATCTGGTGGACAGTGGAGCAGCCCGTGTTCTCAAGAGAGAAAGTATGTCAAATCAGGCAGGTCCCCAAACACTTGGTAAATGGGGGAAGGCAGGTTGCAAATAAATAAATAAATATTGTTTGGAAACATGAGGATGGTCGATTGTGTGCACATCTCCCTTCATATGTTTCCAAAGGGGGAATGATTGCTATGATTGCTATATTTTGGTTTGCACAGTGTTTGAAATACTTTATAACAGAATGGTTATGTTGTCCTTGTAGATAGAGGCGTGGCCTGTTGCCAAGGTAACGGCTGCAGTAACAGCAAAGAAATTGATATCTGAATTTGTGTGCAGGTATGGCCTACATGAAACGGTTGAGAGAGCAAATAGCGTATTAAAAATGTCTAAGATCTGTGAGCAAACAAAACTTACATGGGTACAAGCTTTACTAGTAGATCCTTTTGCAATGAGGTATACCCCAAAGGGATTACATGGACTTTCATCATTTGAGATACTGTTTGGCAGGCTGCCACTCAAATTGCATGGACAGTACGCTTCTCTTACTGACTACGTTGTTCAGCTTCATAAGCCACTGACTAATTTGCATGGCAAAGTGTTTTCTTCTTTACCAGATCCACAAGACACATCTGGAACCCCGATTTGATGGCCCGTACCAGGTGCTATTGACCACAGTGACCTCCGTCAAAGTGGAGAGGAAAGTACGCTTCTCACTGTAAGAAAATTAACTTTCAGGTCAATGATGCAAACTGGTCCTAAAAGCATGGGGCCCCCGGGGAGAAGAGAACTGAATGGACTGTTAAGATACGCTTGTTTTTCTGCCTGCTTGTTTGTGCTTTATATCAGTGTGTGCAGGTGAAAGGAGAAAAGCAAAATAACTCTATATGGCTTCTACATCAGCAGACAGCTAAGGAGCTGAACGCCACTGACTGTTGGATCTGTTCTTATGTTCCTGCTAACCATAAAGGAATCCCTTTGATTGGTATCCCTATCTCGATGAATGATCTTAACCTCACAGATTATAGCTATAATGTTGAAATAGACATAAATCACACTGCTCACAATGCTCTTTCAGACCTAGGAATATATTTAGAAATTGCTGGTATAATCTCTCCGCCCACTATGTGCATAGGGCCTATGTTTATTAACCACGTGGCTGAACTAAAAGGTCACCTAGTCAACTTACCTAAGGTATATGTTGGAGAAACAAATTGTAAAAATGCTGCCTTAGTGTTTAACATGGAATACAATGAAAAGTTATGTGACAAGGTGAACGGTAACTGTAACAATCAATGTTGGTGTGCAAATATGAAAGCTCTTTGTGCCCCTAGGTGTGCCTCTCCTAACCAGACGGATGAGGATGATTGGGATTGTAAGACCCAAGTGCACAATAATATGGTATGGTTTCAGAGCTGGTTGGGAAACCATGGTAAGATAATCCCTAGGGTGCTGAAGCAAGGCCTATACTATATTTGTGGAAATAGGGCATACTCATGGCTTCCTATGGGAGCATGGGGGAACTGCACTATAGGAAGAGTTGTGCCAGCCATAAGACAACGTGAGAACATCTCTTTTACCAATATGATAGAAACAAGCCCTAGAGAGACTAGATACAAGAGAGAATTATTTACTGCAGCAGATAAAGCCTGGATGTGGTTCCCTGCCTGGACAGGCTGGGGAATTGAATTAGCAAATAAGTTAAATAAATATGCAAATATTATGGATGGGATAATTAATGAGACCACAAGTGCCATCCATGCTATCAATGAAGAAAAGGCTCAAATTAGGAAGGTGACCCTACAAAATAGGATGGCTCTCATTTATTTGTTAGCTATGGAGGGAGGAATGTGTGCTGTTATATGGAAGGAATGTTGTACCTGGATTGAGGACTCACATGACCCCATAGAAGAGCACATGAATAAAGTAAAGGAATTACAGAAACAAGCTAGAGACATATCCAAGGAGGGATGGAATCCCTTCTCCTGGATGGGGTCAATTGGTGTATGGTTTAACAATCTATTATCGGATTTAATAAAACCCATAGTGGTAGTGATAGGATTGATTGTATTTCTTTTGATCGCTTGGAAATGCTTAATGTGCTGTATTTCTCATTTCAGGAAAAATGTGGATTCGCTCGCTTAATAGGAAGAATGATAACAGCCACAGGGGTGACCGTCTGACGGCCTAGCCCAACTGCCCATCTCTTCTGAGAGACCCCTCAGTTGTTGTAAGAGTTGGGTGGAAGACATCATCTCTGAAAGAGGGTCCCGCAGGTGTACTTCGACAGTTTGGACACCACCCCAGAGGGAGTTTATCCCGAGAAGTGATTTCGACGAGTCAGTCATTCCGATTCCAGCGAATTCACCGAGTGGTCTCTGTGCCCTAGTGCACCTCCGGCTGCTGTTATTATTCTTACAGCTAGATAGATAGGTGTGTGAATGCTTCAATAAAGGTGTGTGAATGCTTAGCAGAATAGCAACCGCGAGGCAGTACTTAGTCAGTTCTTCCTCTTGCGTACATCCTGTCTCAATTGGTACTTTGTCACATAATAAAACCTGGGGGCATCAGAGTACTGGGTGGACCTAATTTGCCCGGGAAAAGCGGCTGCTAAAGGACAAGACTTTGACCTGCAGGTACCAATTGACTGCGGGGTGTGGCAACAGAGTCAGGGTAGGCCCAGGTGCGTCTGTGGCTATATCATCCCCAGTCACAGTCACACCACCCTCTTAGCATTAGTAGTACTGCCATTGTTACCTTTTAGTTTATGTTTTTATATATGTGTGATAATAAAATTATCAAAAGGGTGAGAATTGTTAAGGAAATTTAAGCAATGTATAGAATCTATTCTGACTTTTTAATATCATGTAATACGTAACAGACATTATTATGTAAGATGTTTTGCTGACAAAGAATGTAGGTACGTGACAAGAACTTGCTTTACTTTGCTAAGTCACCCTAGTCTTGCTGATTTGTGTCATGTGCCCACCCAGGACCAGATGGTGTTCGATAAGGAGGAACGGGCCTCAAGGCCTGCTATGATTGGTCCAAGCTTGGGTGGAGTAATTCTTTGTAATATGCAATATTAGGGGCCATCTATGCCATGTTCGAGAGGCAGATGGAGCTCCCTTGTAATTACTTGTAAAGTGCATGCTGACTGTCACTTTATTGTAATCTTGCTCTGCCATTATCAATATAAACTTTAAAATTTGGCTACAACTATTCACGTTGTGTCTTTTTTCCACAACAATACCATGCTCTGACCTTGTGTATTTATATAATCTCTGCACCAGCTGGGATACTGTATCTCTGGTGATATTACTGCTAAGCCTGAGCATGTACAGAGCTGAGATGTCACTATATACCGTGCTCTGACCTTGTGTATTTATATAGTCTCTGCACCAGCTGGGATACTGTATCTCTGGTGATATTCCTGCTAAGCCTGAGCATGTACAGTGCTGAGATGTCACTATATACCGTGCTCTGACCTTGTGTATTTATATAACCTCTGCACCAGCTGGGATACTGTATCTCTTGTGTTATTACTGCTAAGCCTGAGCATGTACAGTGCTGAGATGTCACTATATACCGTGCTCTGACCTTGTGTATTTATATAGTCTCTGCACCAGCTGGGATACTGTATCTCTGGTGATATTACTGCTAAGCCTGAGCATGTACAGCGCTGAGATGTCACTATATACCGTGCTCTGACCTTGTGTATTTATATAGTCTCTGCACCAGCTGGGATACTGTATCTCTGGTGATATTCCTGCTAAGCCTGAGCATGTACAGAGCTGAGATGTCACTATATACCGTGCTCTGACCTTGTGTATTTATATAGTCTCTGCACCAGCCGGGATACTGTATCTCTGGTGATATTACTGCTAAGCCTGAGCATGTACAGTGCTGAGATGTCACTATATACCATGCTCTGACCTTGTGTATTTATATAATCTCTGCACCAGCTGGGATACTGTATCTCTGGTGATATTCCTGCTAAGCCTGAGCATGTACAGAGCTGAGATGTCACTATATACCGTGCTCTGACCTTGTGTATTTATATAGTCTCTGCACCAGCCGGGATACTGTATCTCTGGTGATATTACTGCTAAGCCTGAGCATGTACAGTGCTGAGATGTCACTATATACCATGCTCTGACCTTGTGTATTTATATAATCTCTGCACCAGCTGGGATACTGTATCTCTGGTGATATTCCTGCTAAGCCTGAGCATGTACAGCGCTTAGATGTCACTATATACCATGCTCTGACCTTGTGTATTTATATAGTCTCTGCACCAGCTGGGATACTGTATCTCTGGTGATATTACTGCTAAGCCTGAGCATGTACAGAGCTGAGATGTCACTATATACCGTGCTCTGACCTTGTGTATTTATATACTCTCTGCACCAGCTGGGATACTGTATCTCTGGTGATATTACTGCTAAGCCTGAGCATGTACAGAGCTGAGATGTCACTATATACCGTGCTCTGACCTTGTGTATTTATATAATCTCTGCACCAGCCGGGATACTGTATCTCTGGTGATATTCCTGCTAAGCCTGAGCATGTACAGTGCTGAGATGTCACTATATACCGTGCTCTGACCTTGTGTATTTATATAACCTCTGCACCAGCCGGGATACTGTATCTCTGGTGTTATTACTGCTAAGCCTGAGCATGTACAGTGCTGAGATGTCACTATATACCGTGCTCTGACCTTGTGTATTTATATAGTCTCTGCACCAGCTGGGATACTGTATCTCTGGTGATATTCCTGCTAAGCCTGAGCATGTACAGTGCTGAGATGTCACTATATACCGTGCTCTGACCTTGTGTATTTATATAGTCTCTGCACCAGCCGGGATACTGTATCTCTGGTGATATTACTGCTAAGCCTGAGCATGTACAGTGCTGAGATGTCACTATATACCATGCTCTGACCTTGTGTATTTATATAATCTCTGCTCCAGCTGGGATACTGTATCTCTGGTGTTATTACTGCTAAGCCTGAGCATGTACAGTGCTGAGATGTCACTATATACCATGCTCTGACCTTGTGTATTTATATAATCTCTGCACCAGCTGGGATACTGTATCTCTGGTGATATTACTGCTAAGCCTGAGCATGTACAGTGCTGAGATGTCACTATATACTGTGCTCTGACCTTGTGTATTTATATAACCTCTGCACCAGCCGGGATACTGTATCTCTGGTGATATTACTGCTAAGCCTGAGCATGTACAGTGCTGAGATGTCACTATATACAGTGCTCTGACCTTGTGTATTTATATAACCTCTGCACCAGCTGGGATACTGTATCTCTGGTGATATTACTGCTAAGCCTGAGCATGTACAGTGCTGAGATGTCACTATATACCGTGCTCTGACCTTGTGTATTTATATAGTCTCTGCACCAGCCGGGATACTGTATCTCTGGTGATATTACTGCTAAGCCTGAGCATGTACAGTGCTGAGATGTCACTATATACCGTGCTCTGACCTTGTGTATTTATATAGTCTCTGCACCAGCCGGGATACTGTATCTCTGGTGACATTCCTGCTAAGCCTGAGCATGTACAGTGCTGAGATGTCACTATATACCGTGCTCTGACCTTGTGTATTTATATAGTCTCTGCACCAGCCGGGATACTGTATCTCTGGTGATATTACTGCTAAGCCTGAGCATGTACAGTGCTGAGATGTCACTATATACCGTGCTCTGACCTTGTGTATTTATATAGTCTCTGCACCAGCTGGGATACTGTATCTCTGGTGATATTACTGCTAAGCCTGAGCATGTACAGTGCTGAGATGTCACTATATACTGTGCTCTGACCTTGTGTATTTATATAATCTCTGCACCAGCCGGGATACTGTATCTCTGGTGATATTACTGCTAAGCCTGAGCATGTACAGTGCTGAGATGTCACTATATACCATGCTCTGACCTTGTGTATTTATATAGTCTCTGCACCAGCCGGGATACTGTATCTCTGGTGTTATTCCTGCTAAGCCTGAGCATGTACAGAGCTGAGATGTCACTATATACCGTGCTCTGACCTTGTGTATTTATATAGTCTCTGCACCAGCCGGGATACTGTATCTCTGGTGATATTACTGCTAAGCCTGAGCATGTACAGAGCTGAGATGTCACTATATACCGTGCTCTGACCTTGTGTATTTATATAACCTCTGCACCAGCCGGGATACTGTATCTCTGGTGTTATTACTGCTAAGCCTGAGCATGTACAGAGCTGAGATGTCACTATATACCGTGCTCTGACCTTGTGTATTTATATAGTCCCTGCACCAGCCGGGATACTGTATCTCTGGTGATATTCCTGCTAAGCCTGATCATGTACAGAGCTGAGATGTCACTATATACCGTGCTCTGACATTGTGTATTTATATAACCTCTGCACCAGCTGGGATACTGTATCTCTGGTGATATTACTGCTAAGCCTGAGCATGTACAGTGCTGAGATGTCACTATATACCATGCTCTGACCTTGTGTATTTATATAGTCTCTGCACCAGCCGGGATACTGTATCTCTGGTGATATTCCTGCTAAGCCTGAGCATGTACAGTGCTGAGATGTCACTATATACCGTGCTCTGACCTTGTGTATTTATATAATCTCTGCACCAGCTGGGATACTGTATCTCTGGTGATATTACTGCTAAGCCTGAGCATGTACAGTGCTGAGATGTCACTATATACCGTGCTCTGACCTTGTGTATTTATATAGTCTCTGCACCAGCTGGGATACTGTATCTCTGGTGATATTCCTGCTAAGCCTGAGCATGTACAGTGCTGAGATGTCACTATATACCGTGCTCTGACCTTGTGTATTTATATAGTCTCTGCACCAGCCGGGATACTGTATCTCTGGTGATATTACTGCTAAGCCTGATCATGTACAGTGCTGAGATGTCACTATATACCGTGCTCTGACCTTGTGTATTTATATAGTCTCTGCACCAGCCGGGATACTGTATCTCTGGTGATATTACTGCTAAGCCTGAGCATGTACAGAGCTGAGATGTCACTATATACCGTGCTCTGACCTTGTGTATTTATATAACCTCTGCACCAGCTGGGATACTGTATCTCTGGTGATATTACTGCTAAGCCTGAGCATGTACAGTGCTGAGATGTCACTATATACCGTGCTCTGACCTTGTGTATTTATATAACCTCTACACCAGCTGGGATACTGTATCTCTGGTGATATTCCTGCTAAGCCTGAGCATGTACAGAGCTGAGATGTCACAATATACCGTGCTCTGACCTTGTGTATTTATATAGTCCCTGCACCAGCTGGGATACTGTATCTCTGGTGTTATTACTGCTAAGCCTGAGTATGTACAGTGCTGAGATGTCACTATATACCGTGCTCTGACCTTGTGTATTTATATAGTCTCTGCACCAGCTGGGATACTGTATCTCTGGTGTTATTACTGCTAAGCCTGAGCATGTACAGTGCTGAGATGTCACTATATACCGTGCTCTGACCTTGTGTATTTATATAGTCTCTGCACCAGCTGGGATACTGTATCTCTGGTGTTATTACTGCTAAGCCTGAGCATGTACAGTGCTGAGATGTCACTATATACCGTGCTCTGACCTTGTGTATTTATATAATCTCTGCACCAGCTGGGATACTGTATCTCTGGTGATATTACTGCTAAGCCTGAGCATGTACAGTGCTGAGATGTCACTATATACCGTGCTCTGACCTTGTGTATTTATATAGTCTCTGCACCAGCTGGGATACTGTATCTCTGGTGTTATTACTGCTAAGCCTGAGCATGTACAGTGCTGAGATGTCACTATATACCGTGCTCTGACCTTGTGTATTTATATAATCTCTGCACCAGCTGGGATACTGTATCTCTGGTGATATTACTGCTAAGCCTGAGCATGTACAGTGCTGAGATGTCACTATATACCGTGCTCTGACCTTGTGTATTTATATAGTCTCTGCACCAGCCGGGATACTGTATCTCTGGTGATATTCCTGCTAAGCCTGAGCATGTACAGTGCTGAGATGTCACTATATACCGTGCTCTGACCTTGTGTATTTATATAATCTCTGCACCAGCTGGGATACTGTATCTCTGGTGATATTACTGCTAAGCCTGAGCATGTACAGTGCTGAGATGTCACTATATACCGTGCTCTGACCTTGTGTATTTATATAATCTCTGCACCAGCTGGGATACTGTATCTCTGGTGATATTACTGCTAAGCCTGAGCATGTACAGAGCTGAGATGTCACTATATACCATGCTCTGACCTTGTGTATTTATATAGTCTCTGCACCAGCTGGGATACTGTATCTCTTGTGATATTACTACTAAGCCTGAGCATGTACAGTGCTGAGATGTCACTATATACCGTGCTCTGACCTTGTGTATTTATATGAAGAGAGTATTGACTGCATAGGAGAGGAAAGGGTTAAACATCTGGGGAGGGGTGGACCTAGCTGTAAGGAAAGTACAGCCTTCTTTAAGGGGAGGGCTTGATATATATAGGGAAGGTGAAACCATTTTAAGTCTCTTGGTGATTCGGTTTGGTGAGTGCTGCAGTGCCAGCAAAAAAATTTTGTTTCATTTGGTATCCCTGCTGTGTCACAGAGATAGACTGCCCCCTTTAATTGTGCTCTCCTCTCCAGTAGCCCAGGGTGTCCCTTGCTATTTTTGATTAAAAGGCTGCTGATATGTCCTCTCGCCCCCAGCGCATGCTAAGGGCCCCGGCTCGGTTCCGTGGGTCGGACGGCCGTGCGGGCCCTGAGGCGGCGGTGGGCGGTGTGGGGGATGGGGCTCCGTCCCCTAGGGCCTCATCGGATGCGCCCACAGGCAGCGCTGTCGGGGCCCGGGCGGACTCGCCGCCGGGTGCCGAGTCGGGCACTCCGGCCAGACGGGGGCGGCGTGGGGGATCAGAGGTCCCTGCAAGCCGCTCGAGGGTCGGCGGGCGGCGGCCGTCCCCGCCGGGAGCCGCCGAGCCCGGAGTCATGGCGGGCGCCCGCGGGCGCGCGCGTGCGCGCCGCGGGGGGCCTCAGTGTGCAGCGGGCGCAGTCTCCCCTTCCCCGCCGCGGTCGGCTGTTCGGGCCGGGCGGGGG
Organism: Pseudophryne corroboree; assembly: GCF_028390025.1. Taxonomy (NCBI): domain Eukaryota; kingdom Metazoa; phylum Chordata; class Amphibia; order Anura; family Myobatrachidae; genus Pseudophryne; species Pseudophryne corroboree. Next base: position 17,810 of record NW_026968084.1, on the reverse strand, counting down.
GAGAGGATGCTTCAGGGAGCTGGCGGTCGCCGCGCGGGGACTATTCAGGAGCCTCGCGCGGCGGCCGAACAGGAGGAGCAGTCCGGGAGGCCGTTGGCGGGTGAACGTGGGGCGCGCGCTCGAGGTGCGCCCGCGCCCACGCTCGCTCCGGGCGCCGCTGGCCGCGCACGTGCGCGCGCAGCGGCGCCAGCAGTGCACAGAGCAGCCTCTCCTTCTCCCCGGATGCCGGAGTTCGGCAGGGGGAGAGACAGGTTGAGGGGGGTGCAGCGTGTGCCTCGGGGAGGCAGCGCTGGGAGCACGGTTAACATTAGTAATGATGGGGGCACAGCAGGACCGGCAAGGGGTGGCCGGCAACAACAGGCTGGTGCACCCTCCGCTGGTCAGATGACACGCGGGGGAGCACGCACGGGGGGGCGGCAGGTCCCTGTCACTGTCGCCGGTCGCGGCGGGGCCCGCGGCAGGAGGGGTGACAGGGAATGGGTCAGCGGCCGCAGGGTCGCGGCCCGGGCAGCTATAGAAGTCAGCGGGTCCTCCCCCGGATCAGGGGATTCTTCTCCTTCCCTGGATAGGGAAGAGGAAGGATCGGAAAGGGAGAGCCTCTGGGCCGACCGGGGGGCTCTTGCCTTCGGGTCAGAACAGGAGGGGCGGGACCCCCGGGGCGTGTCGGGCGGTCAAAGGGCGCGGGCTCGCGCCCAACCAAGGACCGGTCGGCCTTTGGGCAGCATTTCCGGGGGTCGTGCCGCATGGGATTCCCCTGGGGCCATAGCGTCGGCACTGGCCACGGTGGCGCAGGCTCTTGTGCCCTTAGCTGCAGTGGCCTCCCCCAGGACAACGGCGGATTCCGGCCGAGCTGCAGGACGCAGGGGGTCAGACAAGGTCAGGTCATCAGCGGCGCAGCGAGTGTCAAGAGCCTGCCGAGAGCTGGGGGCTGCAGCGGCGGAGCTGGAGCTAGAGCCGGACCGCGAGCGGCAGGGAGGCTCGGGCACTGCGCATTCCACACGGGGTGCCCGGCGTGCGCCGCACGCGCGGGCCGGGCCCTCTTTTGTTTTGTCTTCCACAGAGGACCAAGGTGAAAGGGACTCGGCAGACTTCGCGGTGGACGAGGATTGGAATGAAGACGACGAACAATCTGAGTCGGAGAGGTCGACGGCATCCGGTGAGTTGGTGCAGTCTATATCAGTTTCCACCACGAGCTCGAGTTCGTGAAGCTCTTCGTCCTCCTCGTCCTCCTCTTCTTTAGCGTCGCAGGCGTCCGACGCAGATAGTACTGCTAGGGCAAGGAGGGAGGCCGAGAAACTTGCCAAAAGGGCGGCAAAACAGCAGAAGAGGCGCAAGCGACGCAGGCGAATGAGTGTAGAGGAGCGTAGAGCAAAGAAGCGGCGCGATCTGCCGGGGGTAGTTCGCTGCGAGTACACCGCAGTTATGAGGGGGCTGCGAGATAGCTGCCGCAAGAAGATACGTGGGGGTGACTTCGTGGACTTATTCGTCTTGACTAGGGCCATGAAGAGGGACTACAAAGCGGCGGCCGCTAAGACGGGCATGGGGACAGAAGCTTTCCGGTCTTTTGATAATTGGCTGGCCGGTTTTTGGGTGTTTGCGGCATGCTATTTGGAGGATAGGCCGGAGGAACACATGAATATTATCCGGTACCTGCATCTCGTGCATGACATGCAGCGCACATCCACGGGCTCGGAATGGCGGCAATATGACCAAGAGTTTCGGGAGAAACAGGATGGGCTGCGGGTCATGGATTTTGGTTTCAAAGATGTGGAGGTCTGGCTCAAAGTGACCCGGGCATCACAACAAGAGGCGGAGCCCCAGAAACAGGGAACAGGTGTGCGTCGCGCGGGGTCATCAGCCCAGGGGGCGGCCGCGGACGGAGGAATGGCCAGGACAGGCGGATTGGCCGCTCGCGGGGGCGGGCGGTCTGCTACTCGGGGGAAATGCTTCGCATTTAACAGCGGAACATGTTCCTATGGCAAACAGTGTCGGTTTCGTCACTCCTGCCACCATTGTGGGGGAGCCCACCCAGCCTCCTCCTGTTTCAAAGGAGGGCGACAGGGAAGCAAGGGAAAGCAGGCTTACTCGAAGCAGGCCGCGAGCGGGACCGCTCAGCAGAGCCCCAACGCCAGTTAAGTTGGAAACGATGGGCAAATGGCTGTATATGTATCCAAATAGAGCGGATGCGAAGTTTTTGTTAGACGGTTTTAAGTTTGGTTTTCGCTTGCCTGTTGCAAGCGAGGTATCAGTGCGGGCGCAGAGAAACCTCCAGTCGGCACGGACATTGCCGACTGTCCTGCGGGAGAAAGTAGATAAGGAGGTCAGGTTGGGCAGGATGGGGGGGCCTTTTAGATCACCCCCGGTGGATGACTTGGTCATCTCCCCGGTCGGGGTGGTTCCGAAGAAGACCCCGGGCGCTTTTCGGCTCATACAGCATCTGTCTTACCCGCCGGGGGCTTCGGTCAACGACGCAATACCACCGGCTTATTGCTCGGTGGTGTATCAGTCATTTGACAAGGCGCTAGAGATGGTCCGCAGCTACGGGAGCGGGGCCCTCATGGCTAAGATCGATGTTGAGTCAGCCTTTAGATTATTGCCATTGCATCCTGACTCATTCCGTTTCATGGGTTTCCGGATTGGGACGGAGTATTTCATCGACAAATGTCTGCCGATGGGATGTTCCGTTTCATGCTCATTTTTCGAGCGCTTTAGCACTTTTCTTCATTGGTGTGTGGAGTCGACGTCAGGCGGCCACGGGGTTGCACATTACCTCGACGATTTCCTATGCGCAGGTCCGGCGAACGACACAAGGTGCGCCGATTTGTTGTTTAGCACCCAGGCTCTCTTTTACCACTTCGGTGTTCCTGTAGCCGAGGACAAAACGGAGGGTCCTGACTCCTGTTTGTCGTTCTTGGGGATTGAAATTGACACAGTGGCGGGGGAGTGTCGCTTGCCTCAGGACAAAGTGTCGAAGCTCCGCGAAACCATTTGCCGGTTCAAAGGCTCGCGTAAGGTCACGCTGCGTCAGGCGCAGTCCTTGCTGGGCATGCTTAACTTTGCTTGTCGGGTAATTCCGATGGGCAGGGTTTTCTGCCGGAAGCTCGAAAGGGCAACGGCGGGGTGTGCCAGGCCTCATCATTTCGTTCGATTGTCCTCTGAATTAAAAAGGGATCTGGCCGCGTGGGCTTCGTTCCTGGAGGATTTCAACGGTGTGAGCATATGGCAAGCGCCAGCCGTAGACAGCGACCGGTTGCAGCTGTTTACCGATGCCGCAGGTGCCTATGGATTTGGTTGTTTTTTGGAGGGATCGTGGTGTGTGGCATCTTGGCCGGAAAGCTGGCATAGTGAGGGTCTTACAAGAGATCTGTTGCTACTGGAGCTTTTTCCCATTATGGTAGCTCTGGAAGTTTGGGGCGACCGGTTGGCTAATCGCAGCATAGTGTTTAGATGCGACAATCTGGGCGTAGTGCATGCGATTAATAACCAGAGGGCGAAATCGCTAGTGGTTCTGAGGGTGCTCGGGCACTTGCTTCTGACATGCTTGCGTAGGAATCTATGGTTCCGGGCGCAGCATGTTCCCGGCTTGGAAAACGAAATCGCAGATGCATTGTCGCGGGGACAGTGGGAGAGGTTTTGGGTTTTGGCACCCGAGGCCGAAGAACAGGGTTTTCACTGTCCTGATTATGTTTGGCAGGTGATCGGGCCGGATTGGAAGGTCTAGCGTTGCGGTCAGTAGCGCCGGCCACGCTCAAGGCGTACGGACAAGCGTGGAGCGAGTGGGAGGAGTTTGTCCAGAGTCGTCAACATCAAGGTAAGAGCAAGCATCGACTGATGCTTTCTTTTATGTGGCAGCTCTACGTTTCCGGTAGGTCACGAGCGGTGGTGTCCCGGTACTTGGCTGGCGTCTCATTCTTCTGCAAGCTGCGAGGCGTCCCGGATGTAACGAAAAGCGAGGTTCTACAGAAGGCTATGAAAGGGTGGGCGCGAGTTGCGCCGACGCCGCCAGATAGGAGGCGGCCCATCGATGCGGCTTTGTTGCCGGCCGTCATCGAGGCGGTGGGGCGAGTAGCGTCGTCCAGGTTTGAGGCGCTTTTGTTCCGTTTAGCCTTCTCGATGGCTTACCACGGGGCTTTTCGAGTTTCTGAGTTGGTAGCGCCTTCCAAGAGGTCGGAATCGCGCATGCGGGTTGGGGACGTGGTAGTGGGTGAGAGGTCCTTGCTGTGCAGATTGCGGCGATCCAAGACGGATCAAGTGGGGAGAGGGCGCTGGGTTACGATGGTTCCAGCGCTAGAAGAAAGCGTTTGCCCAGTGGGTCTGGCGATGCAATATCTGGTAGTACGACCCGATAAGGAGGGGTCATGGCTATTGCATTACGACGGGCTGCCAGTCACAAAATACCAGTTCCGGTGGATGCTGGGTCGCTGTCTGACGGGCTTGGGCCTCTCACCTGCTGCTTTCGGTACCCATTCCTTTCGGATAGGCGCGGCGACGTCGGCAGCTGCGGCGGGTTTCTCCAGAACTGAGATCCAGGTGGTGGGGCGATGGAAGTCGTCCAGTTACAAGCGATATATTCGCCCTGTCACTTGAGAGGGCGCCCGGCGCTTGGGGCATTGTTAATTGCAATTCGTTATGCTGTTTCAGTTCTGTGTTTCATGGAGTTGTGCGTTTGTTAATGTTTGTTCCCCCGTTTTTATCCTACTCAGGGATTAGCTACTCGCCGTTGCCGGCATGAGTCGGCAGCGGGGGTCTGGAGTTATTTGCGATTTTTTGCCTGACTTGACGGACTGAATTCTAATCTATAATTCGGCTAATTTGGTCTAATCAGAGTCCCTCAGCAGGTCTTTACGTTCACCTCCAGCTGAGTTATTACATGTGTTTCCCATTTTATACCCCCCTCCCCTCCCCCCCCCCTCCCCCCCCCCTTTTTTATTTCGTTTGTTTTATTTGATTTTCCCCTTTGTGTCTTTAATTGCGTTTTAAATTGGCAACGGAACGTGGTGCAGTCGGCTAGGCCGTGACTGCTGCAATGGCGAGATCTAAAGTTTTCTTTTTTGGCAGATCCTTCAGTATAAACAATAAATAAGCCTCTTAGTAATCAATTCTACCCCTCTTTTTCCCTTCAGGATGGTTCGAAGACTATTTGCCCATTTGGGTGGTTGGCCACTCTTACATTTACTGGGCGGCCAGGTTTGTGGCCTCGGAAGGGTCTCAGGCATTGTTAGGAACTCAGGGTGTCAGATGGCTTGGCTGGCGAGGAATGATGTGGGGTGAGCTGAGGAGTAGGTTAGTGAGTCAGGCCAGAGAGCATGGAGTCCCTAGGGTTTTGGTTGTCCATCTAGGTGGCAACGACTTGGGGAAGAGGACATCCTTGGAGCTGCGGTGGGCCATGATACAGGATCTGGCAAGTGTGACCGCGCAATGGACCAATTGTGTGTTGGTTTTTTCCATGATGGTGCCGAGATTGTGTTGGAGGGGTGTGGCGGATGGTCGCCGGATTGACGAGGCCCGGAAAAAGGTGAACGGAGCAGTGGCAAAGTGGGTGCTGTCCCACGGTGGGAGGGTGGTTCGCCACCCGAGGATACGGTTCAGAGACAGCCACCTTTTCCGGCGCGATGGAGTACATCTATCCGAGGAGGGGATGATGTTGTTTCTGGAGGATCTAGGTTTCGCTTTGCAGGAGTTAGGGTAGGTTTATGGTGGCGGTGCGAAAGACTTTGGGGATGAGTCTTTCGCTGTTGGCGGAAAAGAACGGCAGTTTCGTATGGTAGAGAAAACTGTAGTGTTTTACAGTTTGTTGTGGTTTAGGTGCACTCACCTCCATCGACTTATGGCCGCTTGACCACCCATCCGGGAAGGCAGCGGCAGGGCACCCAGGAGCGGTGGGTAGTCACTGTGGGGGTTGAGTTGTCACCTATTACCGGTTTATGGTAAGCTTTTAGTAAATTTATAGGATTGAGTTATTTAAGTTTAATTTAGATTAAGGAGCCGTTCTTTTGGGCCGCCACCATATGCCAGCTGGAGCGGCATATTAAATTAATCTCTTTTATTACAGGTTTCCTAATGGTTAGGGACAAATAAATAGCTAGCAATTTTCTGCCAAATTCAAGTCTCAGTGTCGTTATTTCTGGTTATGGTTATGAATGCTTTACTTTCAAAGGAAGGGGTCCACCAAATATCACTAAGATGTTTAGAAGAGAGTATTGACTGCATAGGAGAGGAAAGGGTTAAACATCTGGGGAGGGGTGGACCTAGCTGTACGGAAAGTACAGCCTTCTTTAAGGGGAGGGCTTGATATATATAGGGAAGGTGAAGCCATTTTAAGTCTCTTGGTGATTCGGTTTCCCACCCACCCGCCCTGGTAGTTGGAAATGGTGGCACGTGGTGCTTTGGCTCTAAGTTGTTGGCTGTTTTTCGTTGGCTATTTATTGGCGGAAAAGAACGGCAGTTTCGTATGGTAGAGAAAACTGTAGTGTTTTACAGTTTGTTGTGGTTTAGGTGCACTCACCTCCATCGACTTATGGCCGCTTGACCACCCGTCCGGGAAGGCAGCGGCAGGGCACCCAGGAGCGGTGGGTAGTCACTGTGGGGGTTGAGTTGTCACCTATTACCGGTTTATGGTAAGCTTTTAGTAAATTTATAGGATTGAGTTATTTAAGTTTAATTTAGATTAAGGAGCCGTTCTTTTGGGCCGCCACCATATGCCAGCTGGAGCGGCATATTAAATTAATCTCTTTTATTACAGGTTTCCTAATGGTTAGGGACAAATAAATAGCTAGCAATTTTCTGCCAAATTCAAGTCTCAGTGTCGTTATTTCTGGTTATGGTTATGAATGCTTTACTTTCAAAGGAAGGGGTCCACCAAATATCACTAAGATGTTTAAACCTCTGCACCAGCCGGGATACTGTATCTCTGGTGATATTCCTGCTAAGCCTGAGTATGTACAGAGCTGAGATGTCACTATATACCATGCTCTGACCTTGTGTATTTATATAGTCTCTGCACCAGCCGGGATACTGTATCTCTGGTGATATTACTGCTAAGCCTGAGCATGTACAGTGCTGAGATGTCACTATATACCGTGCTCTGACCTTGTGTATTTATATAACCTCTGCACCAGCTGGGATACTGTATCTCTGGTGTTATTACTGCTAAGCCTGAGCATGTACAGTGCTGAGATGTCACTATATACCATGCTCTGACCTTGTGTATTTATATAATCTCTGCACCAGCTGGGATACTGTATCTCTGGTGATATTACTGCTAAGCCTGAGCATGTACAATGCTGAGATGTCACTATATACCGTGCTCTGACCTTGTGTATTTATATAGTCTCTGCACCAGCTGGGATACTGTATCTCTGGTGTTATTACTGCTAAGCCTGAGCATGTACAGTGCTGAGATGTCACTATATACCATGCTCTGACCTTGTGTATTTATATAATCTCTGCACCAGCTGGGATACTGTATCTCTGGTGATATTACTGCTAAGCCTGAGCATGTACAGAGCTGAGATGTCACTATATACCGTGCTCTGACCTTGTGTATTTATATAGTCTCTGCACCAGCTGGGATACTGTATCTCTGGTGATATTACTGCTAAGCCTGAGCATGTACAGAGCTGAGATGTCACTATATACCGTGCTCTGACCTTGTGTATTTATATAGTCTCTGCACCAGCTGGGATACTGTATCTCTGGTGATATTACTGCTAAGCCTGAGCATGTACAGTGCTGAGATGTCACTATTATACCATGCTCTGACCTTGTGTATTTATATAGTCTCTGCACCAGCCGGGATACTGTATCTCTGGTGATATTACTGCTAAGCCTGAGCATGTACAGTGCTGAGATGTCACTATATACCATGCTCTGACCTTGTGTATTTATATAACCTCTGCACCAGCTGGGATACTGTATCTCTGGTGATATTACTGCTAAGCCTGAGCATGTACAGTGCTGAGATGTCACTATATACCATGCTCTGACCTTGTGTATTTATATAGTCTCTGCACCAGCTGGATACTGTATCTCTGGTGTTATTACTGCTAAGCCTGAGCATGTACAGTGCTGAGATGTCACTATATACCGTGCTCTGACCTTGTGTATTTATATAACCTCTGCACCAGCTGGGATACTGTATCTCTGGTGATATTACTGCTAAGCCTGAGCATGTACAGTGCTGAGATGTCACTATATACCATGCTCTGACCTTGTGTATTTATATAACCTCTGCACCAGCTGGGATACTGTATCTCTGGTGATATTACTGCTAAGCCTGAGCATGTACAGTGCTGAGATGTCACTATATACCATGCTCTGACCTTGTGTATTTATATAGTCTCTGCACCAGCTGGGATACTGTATCTCTGGTGTTATTACTGCTAAGCCTGAGCATGTACAGAGCTGAGATGTCACTATATACCATGCTCTGACCTTGTGTATTTATATAACCTCTGCACCAGCCGGGATACTGTATCTCTGGTGATATTACTGCTAAGCCTGAGCATGTACAGTGCTGAGATGTCACTATATACCGTGCTCTGACCTTGTGTATTTATATAGTCTCTGCACCAGCTGGGATACTGTATCTCTGGTGATATTCCTGCTAAGCCTGAGCATGTACAGCGCTGAGATGTCACTATATACCGTGCTCTGACCTTGTGTATTTATATAGTCTCTGCACCAGCTGGGATACTGTATCTCTGGTGTTATTACTGCTAAACCTGAGCATGTACAGTGCTGAGATGTCACTATATACCATGCTCTGACCTTGTGTATTTATATAGTCTCTGCACCAGCTGGGATACTGTATCTCTGGTGATATTACTGCTAAGCCTGAGCATGTACAGTGCTGAGATGTCACTATATACCGTGCTCTGACCTTGTGTATTTATATAGTCTCTGCACCAGCCGGGATACTGTATCTCTGGTGATATTACTGCTAAGCCTGAGCATGTACAGTGCTGAGATGTCACTATATACCGTGCTCTGACCTTGTGTATTTATATAGTCTCTGCACCAGCCGGGATACTGTATCTCTGGTGATATTACTGCTAAGCCTGAGCATGTACAGAGCTGAGATGTCACTATATACCGTGCTCTGACCTTGTGTATTTATATAATCTCTGCACCAGCTGGGATACTGTATCTCTGGTGATATTACTGCTAAGCCTGAGCATGTACAGAGCTGAGATGTCACTATATACCGTGCTCTGACCTTGTGTATTTATATAATCTCTGCACCAGCTGGGATACTGTATCTCTGGTGATATTACTGCTAAGCCTGAGCATGTACAGTGCTGAGATGTCACTATATACCATGCTCTGACCTTGTGTATTTATATAGTCTCTGCACCAGCTGGGATACTGTATCTCTGGTGATATTACTGCTAAGCCTGAGCATGTACAGAGCTGAGATGTCACTATATACCGTGCTCTGACCTTGTGTATTTATATAATCTCTGCACCAGCTGGGATACTGTATCTCTGGTGTTATTACTGCTAAGCCTGAGCATGTACAGAGCTGAGATGTCACTATATACCGTGCTCTGACCTTGTGTATTTATATAGTCTCTGCACCAGCTGGGATACTGTATCTCTGGTGATATTACTGCTAAGCCTGAGCATGTACAGTGCTGAGATGTCACTATATACCGTGCTCTGACCTTGTGTATTTATATAGTCTCTGCACCAGCCGGGATACTGTATCTCTGGTGATATTACTGCTAAGCCTGAGCATGTACAGTGCTGAGATGTCACTATATACCGTGCTCTTGACCTTGTGTATTTTATATAGTCTCTGCACCAGCCGGGATACTGTATTTCTGGTGATATTACTGCTAAGCCTGAGCATGTACAGAGCTGAGATGTCACTATATACCGTGCTCTGACCCTTGTGTATTTATATAGTCTCTGCACCAGCTGGGTACTGTATCTCTGGTGATATTACTGCTAAGCCTGAGCATGTACAGTGCTGAGATGTCACTATATACCGTGCTCTGACCTTGTGTATTTATATAGTCTCTGCACCAGCCGGGATACTGTATCTCTGGTGATATTACTGCTAAGCCTGAGCATGTACAGTGCTGAGATGTCACTATATACCGTGCTCTGACCTTGTGTATTTATATAACCTCTGCACCAGCCGGGATACTGTATCTCTGGTGATATTACTGCTAAGCCTGAGCATGTACAGCGCTGAGATGTCACTATATACCGTGCTCTGACCTTGTGTATTTATATAGTCTCTGCACCAGCTGGGTACTGTATCTCTGGTGATATTACTGCTAAGCCTGATCATGTACAGTGCTGAGATGTCACTATATACCGTGCTCTGACCTTGTGTATTTATATAGTCTCTGCACCAGCTGGGATACTGTATCTCTGGTGATATTACTGCTAAGCCTGAGCATGTACAGAGCTGAGATGTCACTATATACCGTGCTCTGACCTTGTGTATTTATATAGTCTCTGCACCAGCCGGGATACTGTATCTCTGGTGATATTACTGCTAAGCCTGAGCATGTACAGAGCTGAGATGTCACTATATACCATGCTCTGACCTTGTGTATTTATATAACCTCTGCACCAGCCGGGATACTGTATCTCTGGTGATATTACTGCTAAGCCTGAGTATGTACAGAGCTGAGATGTCACTATATACCGTGCTCTGACCTTGTGTATTTATATAACCTCTGCACCAGCCGGGATACTGTATCTCTGGTGATATTACTGCTAAGCCTGAGCATGTACAGCGCTGAGATGTCACTATATACCGTGCTCTGACCTTGTGTATTTATATAGTCTCTGCACCAGCTGGGTACTGTATCTCTGGTGATATTACTGCTAAGCCTGAGCATGTACAGCGCTGAGATGTCACTATATACCATGCTCTGACCTTGTGTATTTATATAATCTCTGCACCAGCCGGGATACTGTATCTCTGGTGTTATTACTGCTAAGCCTGAGCATGTACAGTGCTGAGATGTCACTATATACCGTGCTCTGACCTTGTGTATTTATATAACCTCTGCACCAGCCGGGATACTGTATCTCTGGTGATATTCCTGCTAAGCCTGAGCATGTACAGAGCTGAGATGTCACTATATACCATGCTCTGACCTTGTGTATTTATATAACCTCTGCACCAGCCGGGATACTGTATCTCTGGTGATATTACTGCTAAGCCTGAGCATGTACAGAGCTGAGATGTCACTATATACCGTGCTCTGACCTTGTGTATTTATATAATCTCTGCACCAGCCGGGATACTGTATCTCTGGTGTTATTCCTGCTAAGCCTGAGCATGTACAGTGCTGAGATGTCACTATATACCGTGCTCTGACCTTGTGTATTTATATAACCTCTGCACCAGCTGGGATACTGTATCTCTGGTGATATTACTGCTAAGCCTGAGCATGTACAGTGCTGAGATGTCACTATATACCGTGCTCTGACCTTGTGTATTTATATAACCTCTGCTCCAGCCGGGATACTGTATCTCTGGTGATATTCCTGCTAAGCCTGAGCATGTACAGAGCTGAGATGTCACTATATACCGTGCTCTGACCTTGTGTATTTATATAACCTCTGCACCAGCTGGGATACTGTATCTCTGGTGATATTACTGCTAAGCCTGAGCATGTACAGTGCTGAGATGTCACTATTATACCGTGCTCTGACCTTGTGTATTTATATAACCTCTGCTCCAGCCGGGATACTGTATCTCTGGTGATATTCCTGCTAAGCCTGAGCATGTACAGAGCTGAGATGTCACTATATACCTGCTCTGACCTTGTGTATTTATATAACCTCTGCACCAGCTGGGATACTGTATCTCTGGTGATATTACTGCTAAGCCTGAGCATGTAACAGAGCTGAGATGTCACTATATACCGTGCTCTGACCTTGTGTATTTATATAATCTCTGCACCAGCCGGGATACTGTATCTCTGGTGATATTACTGCTAAGCCTGAGCATGTACAGTGCTGAGATGTCACTATATACCATGCTCTGACCTTGTGTATTTATATAATCTCTGCACCAGCCGGGATACTGTATCTCTGGTGATATTACTGCTAAGCCTGAGCATGTACAGTGCTGAGATGTCACTATATACCATGCTCTGACCTTGTGTATTTATATAGTCTCTGCACCAGCTGGGATACTGTATCTCTGGTGATATTACTGCTAAGCCTGAGCATGTACAGTGCTGAGATGTCACTATATACCATGCTCTGACCTTGTGTATTTATATAATCTCTGCACCAGCCGGGATACTGTATCTCTGGTGTTATTACTGCTAAGCCTGAGCATGTACAGTGCTGAGATGTCACTATATACCGTGCTCTGACCTTGTGTATTTATATAACCTCTGCACCAGCCGGGATACTGTATCTCTGGTGATATTCCTGCTAAGCCTGAGCATGTACAGAGCTGAGATGTCACTATATACCATGCTCTGACCTTGTGTATTTATATAACCTCTGCACCAGCCGGGATACTGTATCTCTGGTGATATTACTGCTAAGCCTGAGCATGTACAGAGCTGAGATGTCACTATATACCGTGCTCTGACCTTGTGTATTTATATAATCTCTGCACCAGCCGGGATACTGTATCTCTGGTGTTATTCCTGCTAAGCCTGAGCATGTACAGAGCTGAGATGTCACTATATACCGTGCTCTGACCTTGTGTATTTATATAACCTCTGCTCCAGCCGGGATACTGTATCTCTGGTGATATTCCTGCTAAGCCTGAGCATGTACAGAGCTGAGATGTCACTATATACCGTGCTCTGACCTTGTGTATTTATATAACCTCTGCACCAGCTGGGATACTGTATCTCTGGTGATATTACTGCTAAGCCTGAGCATGTACAGAGCTGAGATGTCACTATATACCGTGCTCTGACCTTGTGTATTTATATAATCTCTGCACCAGCCGGGATACTGTATCTCTGGTGATATTACTGCTAAGCCTGAGCATGTACAGCGCTGAGATGTCACTATATACCGTGCTCTGACCTTGTGTATTTATATAACCTCTGCTCCAGCCGGGATACTGTATCTCTGGTGATATTCCTGCTAAGCCTGAGCATGTACAGAGCTGAGATGTCACTATATACCGTGCTCTGACCTTGTGTATTTATATAACCTCTGCACCAGCTGGGATACTGTATCTCTGGTGATATTACTGCTAAGCCTGAGCATGTACAGAGCTGAGATGTCACTATATACCGTGCTCTGACCTTGTGTATTTATATAATCTCTGCACCAGCCGGGATACTGTATCTCTGGTGATATTACTGCTAAGCCTGAGCATGTACAGTGCTGAGATGTCACTATATACCGTGCTCTGACCTTGTGTATTTATATAACCTCTGCACCAGCTGGGATACTGTATCTCTGGTGATATTACTGCTAAGCCTGAGCATGTACAGTGCTGAGATGTCACTATATACCGTGCTCTGACCTTGTGTATTTATATAACCTCTGCACCAGCCAGGATACTGTATCTCTGGTGATATTACTGCTAAGCCTGAGCATGTACAGTGCTGAGATGTCACTATATACCATGCTCTGACCTTGTGTATTTATATAGTCTCTGCACCAGCCAGGATACTGTATCTCTGGTGTTATTACTGCTAAGCCTGAGCATGTACAGTGCTGAGATGTCACTATATACCGTGCTCTGACCTTGTGTATTTATATAGTCTCTGCACCAGCTGGGATACTGTATCTCTGGTGATATTACTGCTAAGCCTGAGCATGTACAGTGCTGAGATGTCACTATATACCGTGCTCTGACCTTGTGTATTTATATAGTCTCTGCACCAGCCGGGATACTGTATCTCTGGTGATATTACTGCTAAGCCTGAGCATGTACAGTGCTGAGATGTCACTATATACCGTGCTCTGACCTTGTGTATTTATATAGTCTCTGCACCAGCTGGGATACTGTATCTCTGGTGATATTACTGCTAAGCCTGAGCATGTACAGAGCTGAGATATCACTATATACCATGCTCTGACCTTGTGTATTTATATAGTCTCTGCACCAGCTGGGATACAGTATCTCTGGTGATATTACTGCTAAGCCTGAGCATGTACAGAGCTGAGATGTCACTATATACCGTGCTCTGACCTTGTGTATTTATATAGTCTCTGCACCAGCCGGGATACTGTATCTCTGGTGATATTCCTGCTAAGCCTGAGCATATACAGTGCTGAGATGTCACTATATACCATGCTCTGACCTTGTGTATTTATATAGTCTCTGCACCAGCCGGGATACTGTATCTCTGGTGATATTACTGCTAAGCCTGAGCATGTACAGTGCTGAGATGTCACTATATACCGTGCTCTGACCTTGTGTATTTATATAGTCTCTGCACCAGCTGGGATACTGTATCTCTGGTGATATTACTGCTAAGCCTGAGCATGTACAGCGCTGAGATGTCACTATATACCGTGCTCTGACCTTGTGTATTTATATAACCTCTGCTCCAGCCGGGATACTGTATCTCTGGTGATATTACTGCTAAGCCTAAGCATGTACAGTGCTGAGATGTCACTATATACCATGCTCTAACCTTGTGTATTTATATAATCTCTGCACCAGCCGGGATACTGTATCTCTGGTGATATTACTGCTAAGCCTGAGCATGTACAGTGCTGAGATGTCACTATATACCGTGCTCTGACCTTGTGTATTTATATAACCTCTGCACCAGCCGGGATACTGTATCTCTGGTGATATTACTGCTAAGCCTGAGCATGTACAGCGCTGAGATGTCACTATATACCGTGCTCTGACCTTGTGTATTTATATAGTCTCTGCACCAGCTGGGATACTGTATCTCTGGTGTTATTCCTGCTAAGCCTGAGCATGTACAGTGCTGAGATGTCACTATATACCGTGCTCTGACCTTGTGTATTTATATAGTCTCTGCACCAGCTGGGATACTGTATCTCTGGTGTTATTACTGCTAAGCCTGAGCATGTACAGTGCTGAGATGTCACTATATACCATGCTCTGACCTTGTGTATTTATATAACCTCTGCACCAGCTGGGATACTGTATCTCTGGTGATATTACTGCTAAGCCTGAGCATGTACAGTGCTGAGATGTCACTATATACCGTGCTCTGACCTTGTGTATTTATATAACCTCTGCACCAGCTGGGATACTGTATCTCTGGTGATATTCCTGCTAAGCCTGAGCATGTACAGTGCTGAGATGTCACTATATACCGTGCTCTGACCTTGTGTATTTATATAGTCTCTGCACCAGCTGGGATACTGTATCTCTGGTGATATTACTGCTAAGCCTGAGCATGTACAGCGCTGAGATGTCACTATATACCGTGCTCTGACCTTGTGTATTTATATAGTCTCTGCACCAGCCGGGATACTGTATCTCTGGTGATATTACTGCTAAGCCTGAGCATGTACAGTGCTGAGATGTCACTATATACCGTGCTCTGACCTTGTGTATTTATATAGTCTCTGCACCAGCTGGGTACTGTATCTCTGGTGATATTACTGCTAAGCCTGAGCATGTACAGTGCTGAGATGTCACTATATACCGTGCTCTGACCTTGTGTATTTATATAACCTCTGCTCCAGCCGGGATACTGTATCTCTGGTGATATTCCTGCTAAGCCTGAGCATGTACAGAGCTGAGATGTCACTATATACCGTGCTCTGACCTTGTGTATTTATATAACCTCTGCACCAGCTGGGATACTGTATCTCTGGTGATATTACTGCTAAGCCTGAGCATGTACAGAGCTGAGATGTCACTATATACCGTGCTCTGACCTTGTGTATTTATATAATCTCTGCACCAGCCGGGATACTGTATCTCTGGTGATATTACTGCTAAGCCTGAGCATGTACAGAGCTGAGATGTCACTATATACCGTGCTCTGACCTTGTGTATTTATATAGTCTCTGCACCAGCTGGGTACTGTATCTCTGGTGATATTACTGCTAAGCCTGAGCATGTACAGAGCTGAGATGTCACTATATACCGTGCTCTGACCTTGTGTATTTATATAATCTCTGCACCAGCCGGGATACTGTATCTCTGGTGATATTACTGCTAAGCCTGAGCATGTACAGAGCTGAGATGTCACTATATACCGTGCTCTGACCTTGTGTATTTATATAGTCTCTGCACCAGCTGGGATACTGTATCTCTGGTGATATTACTGCTAAGCCTGAGCATGTACAGAGCTGAGATGTCACTATATACCGTGCTCTGACCTTGTGTATTTATATAATCTCTGCACCAGCCGGGATACTGTATCTCTGGTGATATTACTGCTAAGCCTGAGCATGTACAGTGCTGAGATGTCACTATATACCGTGCTCTGACCTTGTGTATTTATATAACCTCTGCACCAGCTGGGATACTGTATCTCTGGTGATATTACTGCTAAGCCTGAGCATGTACAGTGCTGAGATGTCACTATATACCGTGCTCTGACCTTGTGTATTTATATAACCTCTGCACCAGCCAGGATACTGTATCTCTGGTGATATTACTGCTAAGCCTGAGCATGTACAGTGCTGAGATGTCACTATATACCATGCTCTGACCTTGTGTATTTATATAGTCTCTGCACCAGCCAGGATACTGTATCTCTGGTGTTATTACTGCTAAGCCTGAGCATGTACAGTGCTGAGATGTCACTATATACCGTGCTCTGACCTTGTGTATTTATATAGTCTCTGCACCAGCTGGGATACTGTATCTCTGGTGATATTACTGCTAAGCCTGAGCATGTACAGTGCTGAGATGTCACTATATACCGTGCTCTGACCTTGTGTATTTATATAGTCTCTGCACCAGCCGGGATACTGTATCTCTGGTGATATTACTGCTAAGCCTGAGCATGTACAGTGCTGAGATGTCACTATATACCGTGCTCTGACCTTGTGTATTTATATAGTCTCTGCACCAGCTGGGATACTGTATCTCTGGTGATATTACTGCTAAGCCTGAGCATGTACAGAGCTGAGATATCACTATATACCATGCTCTGACCTTGTGTATTTATATAGTCCTTGCACCCAGCTGGGATACAGTATCTCTGGTGATATTACTGCTAAGCCTGAGCATGTACAGAGCTGAGATGTCACTATATACCGTGCTCTGACCTTGTGTATTTATATAGTCTCTGCACCAGCCGGGATACTGTATCTCTGGTGATATTCCTGCTAAGCCTGAGCATATACAGTGCTGAGATGTCACTATATACCATGCTCTGACCTTGTGTATTTATATAGTCTCTGCACCAGCCGGGATACTGTATCTCTGGTGATATTACTGCTAAGCCTGAGCATGTACAGTGCTGAGATGTCACTATATACCGTGCTCCTGACCTGTGTATTTATATAGTCTCTGCACCAGCTGGGATACTGTATCTCTGGTGATATTACTGCTAAGCCTGAGCATGTACAGCGCTGAGATGTCACTATATACCGTGCTCTGACCTTGTGTATTTATATAACCTCTGCTCCCAGCCGGGATACTGTATCTCTGGTGATATTACTGCTAAGCCTAAGCATGTACAGTGCTGAGATGTCACTATATACCATGCTCTAACCTTGTGTATTTATATACTCTCTGCACCAGCCGGGATACTGTATCTCTGGTGATATTACTTGCTAAGCCTGAGCATGTACAGTGCTGAGATGTCACTATATACCGTGCTCTGACCTTGTGTATTTATATAACCTCTGCACCAGCCGGGATACTGTATCTCTGGTGATATTACTGCTAAGCCTGAGCATGTACA
>NW_026968083.1:127500-131588 GCF_028390025.1 Pseudophryne corroboree | reverse complement strand
CTCCAGTATAATAGAAATATATAGTAATGCCTCCAGTATAATAGAAATATATAGTGATACCTCCAGTATAATAGAAATATATAGTAATACCTCCAGTATAATAGAAATATATAGTGATACCTCCAGTATAATAGAAATATATAGTAATGCCTCCAGTATAATAGAAATATATAGTGATACCTCCAGTATAATAGAAATATATAGTAATGCCTCCAGTATAATAGAAATATATAGTGATACCTCCAGTATAATAGAAATATATAGTAATGCCTCCAGTATAATAGAAATATATAGTAATGCCTCCAGTATAATAGAAATATATAGTGATACCTCCAGTATAATAGAAATATATAGTAATGCCTCCAGTATAATAGAAATATATAGTGATACCTCCAGTATAATAGAAATATATAGTAATGCCTCCAGTATAATAGAAATATATAGTGATACCTCCAGTATAATAGAAATATATAGTGATACCTCCAGTATAATAGAAATATATAGTAATGCCTCCAGTATAATAGAAATATATAGTGATACCTCCAGTATAATAGAAATATATAGTAATACCTCCAGTATAATAGAAATATATAGTGATACCTCCAGTATAATAGAAATATATAGTAATACCTCCAGTATAATAGAAATATATAGTGATACCTCCAGTATAATAGAAATATATAGTAATGCCTCCAGTATAATAGAAATATATAGTAATGCCTCCAGTATAATAGAAATATATAGTAATACCTCCAGTATAATAGAAATATATAGTGATACCTCCAGTATAATAGAAATATATAGTAATGCCTCCAGTATAATAGAAATATATAGTAATGCCTCCAGTATAATAGAAATATATAGTGATACCTCCAGTATAATAGAAATATATAGTAATACCTCCAGTATAATAGAAATATATAGTGATACCTCCAGTATAATAGAAATATATAGTAATGCCTCCAGTATAATAGAAATATATAGTGATACCTCCAGTATAATAGAAATATATAGTAATGCCTCCAGTATAATAGAAATATATAGTGATACCTCCAGTATAATAGAAATATATAGTAATGCCTCCAGTATAATAGAAATATATAGTAATACCTCCAGTATAATAGAAATATATAGTGATACCTCCAGTATAATAGAAATATATAGTAATGCCTCCAGTATAATAGAAATATATAGTGATACCTCCAGTATAATAGAAATATATAGTAATGCCTCCAGTATAATAGAAATATATAGTGATACCTCCAGTATAATAGAAATATATAGTGATACCTCCAGTATAATAGAAATATATAGTGATACCTCCAGTATAATAGAAATATATAGTGATACCTCCAGTATAATAGAAATATATAGTAATGCCTCCAGTATAATAGAAATATATAGTAATGCCTCCAGTATAATAGAAATATATAGTGATACCTCCAGTATAATAGAAATATATAGTAATACCTCCAGTATAATAGAAATATATAGTGATACCTCCAGTATAATAGAAATATATAGTAATGCCTCCAGTATAATAGAAATATATAGTGATACCTCCAGTATAATAGAAATATATAGTAATGCCTCCAGTATAATAGAAATATATAGTGATACCTCCAGTATAATAGAAATATATAGTAATGCCTCCAGTATAATAGAAATATATAGTAATACCTCCAGTATAATAGAAATATATAGTGATACCTCCAGTATAATAGAAATATATAGTAATGCCTCCAGTATAATAGAAATATATAGTGATACCTCCAGTATAATAGAAATATATAGTAATGCCTCCAGTATAATAGAAATATATAGTGATACCTCCAGTATAATAGAAATATATAGTGATACCTCCAGTATAATAGAAATATATAGTAATGCCTCCAGTATAATAGAAATATATAGTAATACCTCCAGTATAATAGAAATATATAGTGATACCTCCAGTATAATAGAAATATATAGTAATGCCTCCAGTATAATAGAAATATATAGTGATACCTCCAGTATAATAGAAATATATAGTGATACCTCCAGTATAATAGAAATATATAGTGATACCTCCAGTATAATAGAAATATATAGTAATGCCTCCAGTATAATAGAAATATATAGTGATACCTCCAGTATAATAGAAATATATAGTGATACCTCCAGTATAATAGAAATATATAGTGATACCTCCAGTATAATAGAAATATATAGTAATACCTCCAGTATAATAGAAATATATAGTGATACCTCCAGTATAATAGAAATATATAGTGATACCTCCAGTATAATAGAAATATATAGTGATACCTCCAGTATAATAGAAATATATAGTAATGCCTCCAGTATAATAGAAATATATAGTGATACCTCCAGTATAATAGAAATATATAGTATACCTCCAGTATAATAGAAATATATAGTGATACCTCCAGTATAATAGAAATATATAGTAATGCCTCCAGTATAATAGAAATATATAGTGATACCTCCAGTATAATAGAAATATATAGTGATACCTCCAGTATAATAGAAATATATAGTGATACCTCCAGTATAATAGAAATATATAGTAATGCCTCCAGTATAATAGAAATATATAGTGATACCTCCAGTATAATAGAAATATATAGTGATACCTCCAGTATAATAGAAATATATAGTGATACCTCCAGTATAATAGAAATATATAGTAATACCTCCAGTATAATAGAAATATATAGTGATACCTCCAGTATAATAGAAATATATAGTGATACCTCCAGTATAATAGAAATATATAGTGATACCTCCAGTATAATAGAAATATATAGTGATACCTCCAGTATAATAGAAATATATAGTGATACCTCCAGTATAATAGAAATATATAGTGATGCCTCCAGTATAATAGAAATATATAGTGATACCTCCAGTATAATAGAAATATATAGTGATACCTCCAGTATAATAGAAATATATAGTGATACCTCCAGTATAATAGAAATATATAGTAATACCTCCAGTATAATAGAAATATATAGTGATACCTCCAGTATAATAGAAATATATAGTGATGCCTCCAGTATAATAGAAATATATAGTGATACCTCCAGTATAATAGAAATATATAGTGATGCCTCCAGTATAATAGAAATATATAGTGATACCTCCAGTATAATAGAAATATATAGTGATGCCTCCAGTATAATAGAAATATATAGTGATACCTCCAGTATAATAGAAATATATAGTGATGCCTCCAGTATAATAGAAATATATAGTGATACCTCCAGTATAATAGAAATATATAGTGATGCCTCCAGTATAATAGAAATATATAGTGATACCTCCAGTATAATAGAAATATATAGTAATGCCTCCAGTATAATAGAAATATGTAGTGATACCTCCAGTATAATAGAAATATATAGTGATACCTCCAGTATAATAGAAATATATAGTAATACCTATAGTATAATAGAAATATATAGTGATACCTCCAGTATAATAGAAATATATAGTGATACCTCCAGTAGAATAGAAATATATAGTGATGCCTCCAGTATAATAGAAATATATAGTGATACCTCCAGTATAATAGAAATATATAGTGATGCCTCCAGTATAATAGAAATATATAGTGATACCTCCAGTATAATAGAAATATATAGTAATGCCTCCAGTATAATAGAAATATATAGTGATACCTCCAGTATAATAGAAATATATAGTAATACCTCCAGTATAATAGAAATATATAGTGATACCTCCAGTATAATAGAAATATATAGTGATGCCTCCAGTATAATAGAAATATATAGTGATACCTCCAGTATAATAGAAATATATAGTAATGCCTCCAGTATAATAGAAATATATAGTGATACCTCCAGTATAATAGAAATATATAGTAATGCCTCCAGTATAATAGAAATATATAGTGATACCTCCAGTATAATAGAAATATATAGTAGGATACCTCCAGTATAATAGAAATATATAGTGATACCTCCAGTATAATAGAAATATATAGTGATACCTCCAGTATAATAGAAATATATAGTAATACCTCCAGTATAATAGAAATATATAGTAATGCCTCCAGT
>NW_026968083.1:87500-122500 GCF_028390025.1 Pseudophryne corroboree | reverse complement strand
CACAGTATACAGCTGTGTCCGCGGGTGGTGACACCTGAACCCCCCTCCCCCTACCACAGTATACAGCACTGTCCGCGGGTGGTGACACCTGAACCCCTCCCTCTCCCCTACACAGTATACAGCAGTGTCCGCGGGTGGTGACACCTGAACCCCCCCTCCCTCAACCACAGTATACAGCTGTGTCCGCGGGTGGTGACACCTGAACCCCCCTCCCCCTACCACAGTATACAGCAGTGTCCGCGGGTGGTGACACCTGAACCCCCCTCCCCCCTACCACAGTATACAGCTGTGTCCGCGGGTGGTGACACCTAAACCCCTCCCTCCCCTCTACACAGTATACAGCTGTGTCCGCGGGTGGTGACACCTGAACCCCCCCTCCCTCAACCACAGTATACAGCTGTGTCCGCGGGTGGTGACACCTGAACCCCCCTCCCCCTACCACAGTATACAGCAGTGTCCGCGGGTGGTGACACCTGAACCCCTCCCTCCCCCCTACACAGTATACAGCAGTGTCAGCGGGTGGTGACACCTGAACCCCTCCTCCCCTCTACTGCAGTATACAGCTGTGTCCGCGGGTGGTGACACCTGAACCCCCTCCTCCCCTCTACTGCAGTATACAGCTGTGTCCGCGGGTGGTGACACCTGAACCCCTCCTCCCCTCTACTGCAGTATACAGCTGTGTCCGCGGGTGGTGACACCTGAACCCCCCTCCCCCCTACCACAGTATACAGCAGTGTCCGCGGGTGGTGACACCTGAACGCCTCCCTACCCCCTACACAGTATACAGCAGTGTCCGCGGGTGGTGACACCTGAACCCCCCTCCCCCCTACCACAGTATACAGCTGTGTCCGCGGGTGGTGACACCTGAACCCCTCCTCCCCTCTACTGCAGTATACAGCTGTGTCCGCGGGTGGTGACACCTGAACCCCTCCTCCCCTCTACTGCAGAATACAGCTGTGTCCGCGGGTGGTGACACCTGAACCCCCCTACCACAGTATACAGCAGTGTCCGCGGGTGGTGACCACCTGAACCCCTCCCTCCCCCTTACACAGTATACAGCAGTGTCCGCGGGTGGTGACACCTGAACCCCCCTCCCCCCTACCACAGTATACAGCAGTGTCCGCGGGTGGTGACACCTGAACCCCTCCCTCCCCCCTACACAGTATACAGCAGTGTCCGCGGGTGGTGACACCTGAACCCCCCTCCCCCCTACCACAGTATACAGCTGTGTCCGCGGGTGGTGACACCTGAACCCCTCCTCCCCTCTACTGCAGTATACAGCTGTGTCCGCGGGTGGTGACACCTGAACCCCTCCTCCCCTCTACTGCAGTATACAGCTGTGTCCGCAGGTGGTGACACCTGAACCCCCCTCCCCCCTACCACAGTATACAGCAGTGTCCGCGGGTGGTGACACCTGAACCCCCCTCCCCCCTACCACAGTATACAGCAGTGTCCGCGGGTGGTGACACCTGAACCCCCCTCCCCCCCTACCACAGTATACAGCAGTGTCCACGGGTGGTGACACCTGAACCCCTCCCTCCCCCCTACACAGTATACAGCAGTGTCCGCGGGTGGTGACACCTGAACCCCCCTACCCCCTTCCACAGTATACAGCTGTGTCCGCGGGTGGTGACACCTGAACCCCTCCCTCCCCTCTACACAGTATACAGCAGTTTCCGCGGGTGGTGACACCTGAACCCCCCCTCCCTCCTACACAGTATACAGCAGTGTCCGCGGGTGGTGACACCTGAACCCCTCCCTCCCCTCTACACAGTATACAGCAGTTTCCGCGGGTGGTGACACCTGAACCCCCCCTCCCTCCTACACAGTATACAGCAGTGTCCGCGGGTAGTGACACCTGAACCCATCCCTCCCCCCTACACAGTATACAGCAGTGTCCGCAGGTGGTGACACCTGAACCCCTCCTCCCCTCTACTGCAGTATACAGCTGCGGATGGTGACACCTAAACCCTCCCCCCCTCTACCATGGTATACTGCCACCCCATAGTATTAGGGTTGAGAGACAAGAGAGGGAATGGGAGCCAGGGAGAGACAGAGGGGAGTGAGAATGAGAGAGTGGAAGAGGGATGGGGTTGTCAGGAAGAAAGAGGGAAGTGAGGGAGAGATGGGTGAGTGTGTGACTGCCTAGGACCTAGGTGATTATTTCAAGTTTGTTTTTCATTTTAGCTTTGCCACAGAATCGGCCTAAAGGACACCCTGAGAAGACTCCTGGAGAGAGGGTGAGAAAGGAGCGGTATGGGGAGAGTCAGAACCGGAGGAGTCGAGCCAGCTGCCAGCCAGGATCCACGAGGACCCTCTGCATGGCAGGAGCAGCTCGGTGCGGTGTTATACATCCCGGGCCTGCTCAGGAGTCCGGAGGTGGCAGAAGAGCTGCAACGCAGGGTGGTGAGAGACACCTTTTGTTTAAAGGGGACTCTACCTGCGTAATGTGTAGAAGGGGCTCTACCTGCGTAATGTGTGACAGGGTCTCTACCTGGCATAATGTGTGACAGGGGCTCTACCTGCGTAATGTGTGACAGGGGCTCTACCTGGCATAATGTGTAGAAGGGGCTCTACCTGCGTAATGTGTGACAGGGTCTCTACCTGCGTAATGTGTGACAGGGGCTCTACCTGGCATAATGTGTAGAAGGGGCTCTACCTGCGTAATGTGTGACAGGGTCTCTACCTGCGTAATGTGTGACAGGGTCTCTACCTGCGTAATGTGTGACAGGGTCTCTACCTGCGTAATGTGTGACAGGGTCTCTACCTGCGTAATGTGTGACAGGGTCTCTACCTGCGTAATGTGTAGAAGGGGCTCTACCTGCGTAATGTGTGACAGGGGCTCTACCTGCGTAATGTGTGACAGGGTCTCTACCTGCGTAATGTGTGACAGGGTCTCTACCTGCGTAATGTGTGACAGGGTCTCTACCTGCGTAATGTGTGACAGGGTCTCTACCTGCGTAATGTGTGACAGGGTCTCTACCTGCGTAATGTGTGACAGGGTCTCTACCTGCGTAATGTGTGACAGGGGCTCTACCTGGCGTAATGTGTGACAGGGGCTCTACCTGCATAATGTGTGACCGGGGCTCTACCTGGCAGAATGTGTGACAGGGGCTCTACCTGGCACAATGTGTGACAGGGTCTCTACCTGGCAGAATGTGTGACAGGGGCTCTACCTGGCACAATGTGTGACAGGGTCTCTACCTGGCGTAATGTGTGACAGGGGATCTACCTGGCACAATGTGTGACAGGGTCTCTACCTGGCAGAATGTGTGACAGGGGCTCTAACTGGCACAATGTGTGACAGGGTCTCTACCTGGCGTAATGTGGGACAGGGGATCTACCTGGCGTAATGTGTGACAGGGTCTCTACCTGGCGTAATGTGTGACAGGGTCTCTATCTGGCGTAATGTGTGACAGGGTCTCTACCTGGCGTAATGTGTGACAGGGTCTCTACCTGCGTAATGTGTGACAGGGTCTCTACCTGGCGTAATGTGTGACAGGGTCTCTACCTGCGTAATGTGTGACAGGGGCTCTATCTGCGTAAGTGTGACAGGGGCTCTACCTGGCAGAATGTGTGACAGGGGCTCTACCTGGCACAATGTGTGACAGGGTCTCTACCTGGCGTAATGTGTGACAGGGGCTCTACCTGCGTAATGTGTGACAGGGGCTCTACCTGGCAGAATGTGTGACAGGGGCTCTACCTGGCACAATGTGTGACAGGGGCTCTACCTGGCATAATGTGTGACAGGGGCTCTACCTGGCACAATGTGTGACAGGGGCTCTACCTGGCGTAATGTGTGACAGGGACACTACCTGGCCTAATGTGTGACAGGGGCTCTACCTGGCATAATGTGTGACAGGGGCTCTACCTGGCATAATGTGTGACAGGGGCACTACCTGGTGTAATGTGTGACAGGGGCTCTACCTGGCATAATGTGTGACAGGGGCTCTACCTGGCATAATGTGTGACAGGGGCTCTACCTGGCATAATGGGTGACAGGGGCTCTACCTGGCGTAATGTGTGACAGGGGCTCTACCTGGCGTAATGTGTGACAGGGGCTCTACCTGGCATAATGTGTGACAGGGGCTCTACCTGGCGTAATGTGTGACAGGGGCTCTACCTGGCAGAATGTGTGACAGGGTCTCTACCTGCGTAATGTGTAGAAGGGGCTCTACCTGGCGTAATGTGTGACAGGGTTTCTACCTGGCGTAATGTGTGACAGGGTCTCTACCTGGCGTAATGTGTGACAGGGTCTCTACCTGGCATAATGTGTGAAAGGGTCTCTACCTGGCATAATGTGTGACAGGGTCTCTACCTGGCGTAATGTGTGACAGGGGCTCTACCTGGCGTAATGTGTGACAGGGTCTCTACCTGGCATAATGTGTGACAGGGTCTCTACCTGCGTAATGTGTGACAGGGTCTCTACCTGCGTAATGTGTGACAGGGTCTCTACCTGCGTAATGTGTGACAGGGTCTCTACCTGCGTAATGTGTGACAGGGTCTCTACCTGGCGTAATGTGTGACAGGGTCTCTACCTGCGTAATGTGTGACAGGGGCTCTACCTGGCGTAATGTGTGACAGGGTCTCTACCTGCGTAATGTGTGACAGGGTCTCTACCTGCGTAATGTGTGACAGGGTCTCTACCTGCGTAATGTGTGACAGGGTCTCTACCTGCGTAATGTGTGACAGGGGCTCTACCTGGCGTAATGTGTGACAGGGTCTCTACCTGCGTAATGTGTGACAGGGGCTCTACCTGGCAGAATGTGTGAAAGGGTCTCTACCTGGCGTAATGTGTGACAGGGGCTCTACCTGGCGTAATGTGTGACAGGGTCTCTACCTGCGTAATGTGTGACAGGGGCTCTACCTGCGTAATGTGTGACAGGGTCTCTACCTGCGTAATGTGTGACAGGGGCTCTACCTGGCGTAATGTGTGACAGGGTCTCTACCTGCGTAATGTGTGACAGAGGCTCTACCTGGTGTAATGTGTGACAGGGGCTCTACCTGGTGTAATGTGTGACAGGGTCTCTACCTGCGTAATGTGTGACAGGGTCTCTACCTGCGTAATGTGTGACAGGGGCTCTACCTGGCGTAATGTGTGACAGGGTCTCTACCTGCGTAATGTGTGACAGAGGCTCTACCTGCGTAATGTGTGACAGGGTCTCTACCTGCGTAATGTGTGACAGGGTCTCTACCTGCGTAATGTGTGACAGGGGCTCTACCTGGCGTAATGTGTGACAGGGTCTCTACCTGCATAATGTGTGACAGAGGCTCTACCTGGTGTAATGTGTGACAGGGTCTCTACCTGCGTAATGTGTGACAGGGTCTCTACCTGGCGTAATGTGTGACAGGAGCTCTACCTGGCGTAATGTGTGACAGGGGATCTACCTGGCATAATGTGTGAAAGGGTCTCTACCTGGCGTAATGTGTGACAGGGTCTCTATCTGGCATAATGTGTGAAAGGGGCTCTACCTGGCATAATGTGTGACAGGGTCTCTACCTGCGTAATGTGTGACAGGGTCTCTACCTGCGTAATGTGTGACAGGGTCTCTACCTGCGTAATGTGTGACAGGGTCTCTACCTGGCGTAATGTGTGACAGGGTCTCTACCTGCGTAATGTGTGACAGGGTCTCTACCTGCGTAATGTGTGACAGGGTCTCTACCTGCGTAATGTGTGACAGGGTCTCTACCTGCGTAATGTGTGACAGGGGCTCTACCTGGCGTAATGTGTGACAGGGTCTCTACCTGCGTAATGTGTGACAGGGGCTCTACCTGGCAGAATGTGTGA
This sequence comes from Pseudophryne corroboree, assembly GCF_028390025.1. NCBI lineage: Eukaryota > Metazoa > Chordata > Amphibia > Anura > Myobatrachidae > Pseudophryne > Pseudophryne corroboree. The sequence goes on along the minus strand of NW_026968083.1, from coordinate 116,712 downwards.
CAGGGGCTCTACCTGGCACAATGTGTGACAGGGGCTCTACCTGGCACAATGTGTGACAGGGGCTCTACCTGGCATAATGTGTGACAGGGGCTCTACCTGGCATAATGTGTGACAGGGTCTCTACCTGGCGTAATGTGTGACAGGGTCTCTACCTGGCATAATGTGTGACAGGGTCTCTACCTGGCGTAATGTGTGACAGGGTCTCTACCTGGCATAATGTGTGACAGGGTCTCTACCTGGCGTAATGTGTGACAGGGTCTCTACCTGCGTAATGTGTGACAGGGGCTCTACCTGCGTAATGTGTGACAGGGGCTCTACCTGGCAGAATGTGTGACAGGGGCTCTACCTGGCACAATGTGTGACAGGGGCTCTACCTGGCACAATGTGTGACAGGGTCTCTACCTGGCGTAATGTGTGACAGGGTCTCTACCTGGCGTAATGTGTGACAGGGTCTCTACCTGCGTAATGTGTGACAGGGGCTCTACCTGGCAGAATGTGTGACAGGGGCTCTACCTGGCAGAATGTGTGACAGGGGCTCTACCTGGCACAATGTGTGACAGGGGCTCTACCTGGCATAATGTGTGACAGGGGCTCTACCTGGCACAATGTGTGACAGGGGCTCTACCTGGCGTAATGTGTGACAGGGACACTACCTGGCGTAATGTGTGACAGGGGCTCTACCTGGCATAATGTGTGACAGGGGCTCTACCTGGCGTAATGTGTGACAGGGGCACTACCTGGTGTAATGTGTGACAGGGGCTCTACCTGGCATAATGTGTGACAGGGGCTCTACCTGGCATAATGTGTGACAGGGGCTCTACCTGGCATAATGTGTGACAGGGGCTCTACCTGGCGTAATGTGTGACAGGGGCTCTACCTGGCGTAATGTGTGACAGGGGCTCTACCTGGCGTAATGTGTGACAGGGGCTCTACCTGGCGTAATGTGTGACAGGGGCTCTACCTGGCACAATGTGTGACAGGGTCTCTACCTGCGTAATGTGTAGAAGGGGCTCTACCTGGTGTAATGTGTGACAGGGGCTCTACCTGGCGTAATGTGTGACAGGGTCTCTACCTGGCGTAATGTGTGACAGGGTCTCTACCTGGCATAATGTGTGAAAGGGTCTCTACCTGGCATAATGTGTGACAGGGTCTCTACCTGGCGTAATGTGTGACAGGGGCTCTACCTGGCGTAATGTGTGACAGGGGCTCTACCTGGCATAATGTGTGACAGGGGCTCTACCTGGCATAATGTGTGACAGGGGCTCTACCTGGCGTAATGTGTGACAGGGCCTCTACCTGGCATAATGTGTGACAGGGGCTCTACCTGCGTAATGTGTAAAAGGGGCTCTACCTGCGTAATGTGTTAAAGGGGCTCTACCTGGCATAATGTGTGACATGGGCTCTACCTGCGTAATGTGTGACAGGGGCTCTACCTGTCATAATGTGTAAAAGGGGACTCTACCTCGCATAATGTGTGACAGGGGCTCTAGCTGGCATAATGTGTAAAAGGGGACTCTACCTGACATAATGTGTGACAGGGGCTCTACCTGGCATAATGTGTGACAGGGGCTCTACCTGCGTAATGTGTGTCAGGGGCTCTACCTGGCATAATGTGTGACAGGGGCTCTACCTGGCATAATGTGTGACAGGGGCTCTACCTGGCATAATGTGTGACAGGGGCTCTACCTGCGTAATGTGTGACAGGGGCTCTACCTGGCATAATGTGTAAAAGGGGGCTCTACCTGGCATAATGTGTGACAGGGGCTCTACCTGCATAATGTGTGACAGGGGCTCTACCTGGCATAATGTGTAAAAGGGGACTCTACCTGACATAATGTGTGACAGGGGCTCTACCTGGCATAATGTGTGACAGGGGCTCTACCTGCCGCAATGTGTAAAAGGGGTTCTACCTGGCGTAATGTGTAAAAGGGGCTCTACCTGGCATAATGTGTGACAGGGGCTCTACCTGCCGCAATGTGTAAAAGGGGTTCTACCTGGCGTAATGTGTAGAAGGGGCTCTACCTGCATAATGTGTGACCGGGGCTCTACCTGGCAGAATGTGTGACAGGGGCTCTACCTGGCACAATGTGTGACAGGGTCTCTACCTGGCAGAATGTGTGACAGGGGCTCTACCTGGCACAATGTGTGACAGGGTCTCTACCTGGCGTAATGTGTGACAGGGGATCTACCTGGCACAATGTGTGACAGGGTCTCTACCTGGCAGAATGTGTGACAGGGGCTCTACCTGGCAAAATGTGTGACAGGGTCTCTACCTGCGTAATGTGTGACAGGGGATCTACCTGGCGTAATGTGTGACAGGGTCTCTACCTGGCGTAATGTGTGACAGGGTCTCTATCTGGCGTAATGTGTGACAGGGTCTCTACCTGGCGTAATGTGTGAAAGGGTCTCTACCTGCGTAATGTGTGACAGGGTCTCTACCTGGCGTAATGTGTGACAGGGTCTCTACCTGCGTAATGTGTGACAGGGGCTCTACCTGCGTAATGTGTGACAGGGGCTCTACCTGGCAGAATGTGTGACAGGGGCTCTACCTGGCACAATGTGTGACAGGGTCTCTACCTGGCGTAATGTGTGACAGGGGCTCTACCTGCGTAATGTGTGACAGGGGCTCTACCTGGCAGAATGTGTGACAGGGGCTCTACCTGGCACAATGTGTGACAGGGGCTCTACCTGGCACAATGTGTGACAGGGGCTCTACCTGGCGTAATGTGTGACAGGGACACTACCTGGCGTAATGTGTGACAGGGGCTCTACCTGGCGTAATGTGTGACAGGGGCTCTACCTGGCGTAATGTGTGACAGGCGCACTACCTGGTGTAATGTGTGACAGGGGCTCTACCTGGCATAATGTGTGACAGGGGCTCTACCTGGCATAATGTGTGACAGGGGCTCTACCTGGCATAATGTGTGACAGGGGCTCTACCTGGCGTAATGTGTGACAGGGGCTCTATCTGGCGTAATGTGTGACAGGGGCTCTACCTGGCATAATGTGTGACAGGGGCTCTACCTGGCGTAATGTGTGACAGGGGCTCTACCTGGCAGAATGTGTGACAGGGTCTCTACCTGCGTAATGTGTAGAAGGGGCTCTACCTGGCGTAATGTGTGACAGGGTCTCTACCTGGCGTAATGTGTGACAGGGTCTCTACCTGGCGTAATGTGTGACAGGGTCTCTACCTGGCATAATGTGTGAAAGGGTCTCTACCTGGCATAATGTGTGACAGGGTCTCTACCTGGCGTAATGTGTGACAGGGGCTCTACCTGGCGTAATGTGTGATAGGGTCTCTACCTGCGTAATGTGTGACAGGGTTTCTACCTGCGTAATGTGTGACAGGGTCTCTACCTGCGTAATGTGTGACAGGGTCTCTACCTGCGTAATGTGTGACAGGGGCTCTACCTGGCGTAATGTGTGACAGGGTCTCTACCTGCGTAATGTGTGACAGGGTCTCTACCTGGCGTAATGTGTGACAGGGTCTCTACCTGCGTAATGTGTGACAGGGTCTCTACCTGCGTAATGTGTGACAGGGTCTCTACCTGCGTAATGTGTGACAGGGGCTCTACCTGCGTAATGTGTGACAGGGGCTCTACCTGGCGTAATGTGTGACAGGGTCTCTACCTGCGTAATGTGTGACAGGGGCTCTACCTGCGTAATGTGTGACAGGGGCTCTACCTGGCGTAATGTGTGACAGGGTCTCTACCTGCGTAATGTGTGACAGGGTCTCTACCTGCGTAATGTGTGACAGGGTCTCTACCTGCGTAATGTGTGACAGGGGCTCTACCTGGCGTAATGTGTGACAGGGTCTCTACCTGCGTAATGTGTGACAGGGGCTCTACCTGGCAGAATGTGTGAAAGGGGATCTACCTGGCATAATGTGTGACAGGGTCTCTACCTGCGTAATGTGTGACAGGGTCTCTACCTGCGTAATGTGTGACAGGGGCTCTACCTGGCGTAATGTGTGACAGGGTCTCTACCTGGCGTAATGTGTGACAGGGGATCTACCTGGCATAATGTGTGACAGGGGCTCTACCTGGCGTAATGTGTGACAGGGGCTCTACCTGGCATAATGTGTAGAAGGGGCTCTACCTGGCATAATGTGTGACAGGGTCTCTACCTGGCGTAATGTGTGACAGGAGCTCTACCTGGCGTAATGTGTGACAGGGTCTCTATCTGGCATAATGTGTGAAAGGGGCTCTACCTGGCATAATGTGTGACAGGGTCTCTACCTGCGTAATGTGTGACAGGGTCTCTACCTGCGTAATGTGTGACAGGGTCTCTACCTGCGTAATGTGTGACAGGGTCTCTACCTGGCGTAATGTGTCACAGGGTCTCTACCTGCGTAATGTGTGACAGGGTCTCTACCTGCGTAATGTGTGACAGGGTCTCTACCTGCGTAATGTGTGACAGGGTCTCTACCTGCGTAATGTGTGACAGGGGCTCTACCTGGCGTAATGTGTGACAGGGTCTCTACCTGCGTAATGTGTGACAGGGGCTCTACCTGGCAGAATGTGTGACAGGGGCTCTACCTGGCACAATGTGTGACAGGGGCTCTACCTGGCACAATGTGTGACAGGGGCTCTACCTGGCATAATGTGTGACAGGGGCTCTACCTGGCATAATGTGTGACAGGGTCTCTACCTGGCGTAATGTGTGACAGGGTCTCTACCTGGCATAATGTGTGACAGGGTCTCTACCTGGCGTAATGTGTGACAGGGTCTCTACCTGGCATAATGTGTGACAGGGTCTCTACCTGGCGTAATGTGTGACAGGGTCTCTACCTGCGTAATGTGTGACAGGGGCTCTACCTGCGTAATGTGTGACAGGGGCTCTACCTGGCAGAATGTGTGACAGGGGCTCTACCTGGCACAATGTGTGACAGGGGCTCTACCTGGCACAATGTGTGACAGGGTCTCTACCTGGCGTAATGTGTGACAGGGTCTCTACCTGGCGTAATGTGTGACAGGGTCTCTACCTGCGTAATGTGTGACAGGGGCTCTACCTGCGTAATGTGTGACAGGGGCTCTACCTGGCAGAATGTGTGACAGGGGCTCTACCTGGCACAATGTGTGACAGGGGCTCTACCTGGCATAATGTGTGACAGGGGCTCTACCTGGCACAATGTGTGACAGGGGCTCTACCTGGCGTAATGTGTGACAGGGACACTACCTGGCGTAATGTGTGACAGGGGCTCTACCTGGCATAATGTGTGACAGGGGCTCTACCTGGCGTAATGTGTGACAGGGGCACTACCTGGTGTAATGTGTGACAGGGGCTCTACCTGGCATAATGTGTGACAGGGGCTCTACCTGGCATAATGTGTGACAGGGGCTCTACCTGGCATAATGTGTGACAGGGGCTCTACCTGGCGTAATGTGTGACAGGGGCTCTACCTGGCGTAATGTGTGACAGGGGCTCTACCTGGCATAATGTGTGACAGGGGCTCTACCTGGCGTAATGTGTGACAGGGGCTCTACCTGGCAGAATGTGTGACAGGGTCTCTACCTGCGTATTGTGTAGAAGGGGCTCTACCTGGCGTAATGTGTGACAGGGTCTCTACCTGGCGTAATGTGTGACAGGGTCTCTACCTGGCGTAATGTGTGACAGGGTCTCTACCTGGCGTAATGTGTGAAAGGGTCTCTACCTGGCATAATGTGTGACAGGGTCTCTACCTGGCGTAATGTGTGACAGGGGCTCTACCTGGCGTAATGTGTGACAGGGTCTCTACCTGCGTAATGTGTGACAGGGTCTCTATCTGCGTAATGTGTGACAGGGTCTCTACCTGCGTAATGTGTGACAGGGTCTCTACCTGCGTAATGTGTGACAGGGTCTCTACCTGCGTAATGTGTGACAGGGGCTCTACCTGGCGTAATGTGTGACAGGGTCTCTACCTGCGTAATGTGTGACAGGGGCTCTACCTGGCGTAATGTGTGACAGGGTCTCTACCTGCGTAATGTGTGACAGGGTCTCTACCTGCGTAATGTGTGACAGGGTCTCTACCTGCGTAATGTGTGACAGGGGCTCTACCTGGCGTAATGTGTGACAGGGTCTCTACCTGCGTAATGTGTGACAGGGGCTCTACCTGCGTAATGTGTGACAGGGTCTCTACCTGGCGTAATGTGTGACAGGGTCTCTACCTGCGTAATGTGTGACAGGGTCTCTACCTGCGTAATGTGTGACAGGGTCTCTACCTGCGTAATGTGTGACAGGGGCTCTACCTGGCGTAATGTGTGACAGGGTCTCTACCTGCGTAATGTGTGACAGGGGCTCTACCTGGCGTAATGTGTGACAGGGTCTCTACCTGCGTAATGTGTGACAGGGTCTCTACCTGCGTAATGTGTGACAGGGTCTCTACCTGCGTAATGTGTGACAGGGGCTCTACCTGGCGTAATGTGTGACAGGGTCTCTACCTGCGTAATGTGTGACAGGGGCTCTACCTGCGTAATGTGTGACAGGGTCTCTACCTGGCGTAATGTGTGACAGGGTCTCTACCTGCGTAATGTGTGACAGGGTCTCTACCTGCGTAATGTGTGACAGGGTCTCTACCTGCGTAATGTGTGACAGGGGCTCTACCTGGCGTAATGTGTGACAGGGTCTCTACCTGCGTAATGTGTGACAGGGGCTCTACCTGCGTAATGTGTGACAGGGGCTCTACCTGGCAGAATGTGTGAAAGGGTCTCTACCTGGCGTAATGTGTGACAGGGGATCTACCTGGCATAATGTGTGACAGGGTCTCTACCTGCGTAATGTGTGACAGGGTCTCTACCTGCGTAATGTGTGACAGGGGCTCTACCTGGCGTAATGTGTGACAGGGTCTCTACCTGGCGTAATGTGTGACAGGGGATCTACCTGGCATAATGTGTGACAGGGGCTCTACCTGGCGTAATGTGTGACAGGGGCTCTACCTAGCATAATGTGTAGAAGGGGCTCTACCTGGCATAATGTGTGACAGGGTCTCTACCTGCGTAATGTGTGACAGGGTCTCTACCTGGCGTAATGTGTGACAGGGGATCTACCTGGCGTAATGTGTGACAGGAGCTCTACCTGGCGTAATGTGTGACAGGGTCTCTATCTGGCATAATGTGTGAAAGGGGCTCTACCTGGCATAATGTGTGACAGGGTCTCTACCTGCGTAATGTGTGACAGGGTCTCTACCTGCGTAATGTGTGACAGGGTCTCTACCTGCGTAATGTGTGACAGGGTCTCTACCTGGCGTAATGTGTGACAGGGTCTCTACCTGCGTAATGTGTGACAGGGTCTCTACCTGCGTAATGTGTGACAGGGTCTCTACCTGCGTAATGTGTGACAGGGGCTCTATCTGGCGTAATGTGTGACAGGGTCTCTACCTGCGTAATGTGTGACAGGGGCTCTACCTGGCAGAATGTGTGACAGGGGCTCTACCTGGCACAATGTGTGACAGGGGCTCTACCTGGCACAATGTGTGACAGGGGCTCTACCTGGCATAATGTGTGACAGGGGCTCAACCTGGCATAATGTGTGACAGGGTCTCTACCTGGCGTAATGTGTGACAGGGTCTCTACCTGGCATAATGTGTGACAGGGTCTCTACCTGGCGTAATGTGTGACAGGGTCTCTACCTGCGTAATGTGTGACAGGGTCTCTACCTGGCGTAATGTGTGACAGGGTCTCTACCTGCGTAATGTGTGACAGGGTCTCTACCTGCGTAATGTGTGACAGGGTCTCTACCTGCGTAATGTGTGACAGGGTCTCTACCTGCGTAATGTGTGACAGGGGCTCTACCTGGCGTAATGTGTGACAGGGTCTCTACCTGCGTAATGTGTGACAGGGGCTCTACCTGGCAGAATGTGTGACAGGGGCTCTACCTGGCACAATGTGTGACAGGGGCTCTACCTGGCACAATGTGTGACAGGGGCTCTACCTGGCATAATGTGTGACAGGGGCTCTACCTGGCATAATGTGTGACAGGGTCTCTACCTGGCGTAATGTGTGACAGGGTCTCTACCTGGCATAATGTGTGACAGGGTCTCTACCTGGCGTAATGTGTGACAGGGTCTCTACCTGCGTAATGTGTGACAGGGGCTCTACCTGGCAGAATGTGTGACAGGGGCTCTACCTGGCACAATGTGTGACAGGGGCTCTACCTGGCACAATGTGTGACAGGGTCTCTACCTGGCGTAATGTGTGACAGGGTCTCTACCTGGCGTAATGTGTGACAGGGTCTCTACCTGCGTAATGTGTGACAGGGGCTCTACCTGCGTAATGTGTGACAGGGGCTCTACCTGGCAGAATGTGTGACAGGGGCTCTACCTGGCACAATGTGTGACAGGGGCTCTACCTGGCATAATGTGTGACAGGGGCTCTACCTGGCACAATGTGTGACAGGGGCTCTACCTGGCGTAATGTGTGACAGGGACACTACCTGGCGTAATGTGTGACAGGGGCTCTACCTGGCATAATGTGTGACAGGGGCTCTACCTGGCGTAATGTGTGACAGGGGCACTACCTGGTGTAATGTGTGACAGGGGCTCTACCTGTCATAATGTGTGACAGGGGCTCTACCTGGCATAATGTGTGACAGGGGCTCTACCTGGCATAATGTGTGACAGGGGCTCTACCTGGCATAATGTGTGACAGGGGCTCTACCTGGCGTAATGTGTGACAGGGGCTCTACCTGGCATAATGTGTGACAGGGGCTCTACCTGGCGTAATGTGTGACAGGGGCTCTACCTGGCAGAATGTGTGACAGGGTCTCTACCTGCGTAATGTGTAGAAGGGGCTCTACCGGTGTAATGTGTGACAGGGGCTCTACCTGGCGTAATGTGTGACAGGGTCTCTACCTGGCGTAATGTGTGACAGGATCTCTACCTGGCATAATGTGTGAAAGGGTCTCTACCTGGCATAATGTGTGACAGGGTCTCTACCTGGCGTAATGTGTGACAGGGGCTCTACCTGGCGTAATGTGTGACAGGGGCTCTACCTGGCATAATGTGTGACAGGGGCTCTACCTGGCATAATGTGTGACAGGGGCTCTACCTGGCGTAATGTGTGACACGGCCTCTACCTGGCATAATGTGTGACAGGGGCTCTACCTGCGTAATGTGTAAAAGGGGCTCTACCTGGCATAATGTGTGACATGGGCTCTACCTGCGTAATGTGTGACAGGGGCTCTACCTGTCATAATGTGTAAAAGGGGACTCTACCTCGCATAATGTGTGACAGGGGCTCTAGCTGGCATAATGTGTGACAGGGGCTCTACCTGGCATAATGTGTAAAAGGGGACTCTACCTGCATAATGTGTGACAGGGGCTCTACCTGGCATAATGTGTAAAAGGGGACTCTACCTGACATAATGTGTGACAGGGGCTCTACCTGGCATAATGTGTGACAGGGGCTCTACCTGCGTAATGTGTGACAGGGGCTCTACCTGGCATAATGTGTGACAGGGGCTCTACCTGGCATAATGTGTGACAGGGGCTCTACCTGCGTAATGGGTGACAGGGGCTCTACCTGGCATAATGTGTAAAAGGGGGCTCTACCTGGCATAATGTGTGACAGGGGCTCTACCTGGCATAATGTGTGACAGGGGCTCTACCTGGCATAATGTGTGACAGGGGCTCTACCTGCATAATGTGTGACAGGGGCTCTACCTGGCATAATGTGTAAAAGGCGACTCTACCTGACATAATGTGTGACAGGGGCTCTACCTGCGTAATGTGTGACAGGGGCTCTACCTGGCATAATGTGTAAAAGGGGGCTCTACCTGGCATAATGTGTGACAGGGGCTCTACCTGGCATAATGTGTGACAGGGGCTCTACCTGGCATAATGTGTGACAGGGGCTCTACCTGCGTAATGTGTGACAGGGGCTCTACCTGCCGCAATGTGTAAAAGGGGTTCTACCTGGCGTAATGTGTAAAAGGGGCTCTATCTGGCATAATGTGTGACAGGGGCTCTACCTGGTGTAATGTGTGTAAGTGGCGCCACTGTGCAGTGTCATTTGAATAATGGAGACTACTGTACAGCGTAATATGAATTGGTATTATTTTGTGGCCACTCCCCTTCCCCATGAAGCCATGGCCCTATATGTTTGTTTCTCGCCACCGTGCGCACTGGCCCTATTTTACATATGGGGGGGGCATGTTGTTTCTTGCACACAGCGCTAAAATGTGTAGTTACGGCACTGGGCACTGCTGTAGGGATGGGTGGGCACAGTGTGCACTTGCGCCCAGTTACTGGGCTGATCTTACATATGGGGAACACACAGTATCCATATTTTTTCCAGAACTAGGCTTTTTATTGCCCTAGAGACCCAGAAGGGTTTACACCTTGCAGACATCTACCTCCTCCTCCTGTATTTACACCCGCACCTGACCGCCTGCATATGAAACAGCTTTCTCAGACACGTAAACCCCAGTGTTCCAGACCGCTTCTGATTACAATTGTGCAACATGCCCTGATTATACTCGGACAACATTAGGCCTCTGCCCTGTTCCACCTGTCCAGACTCGGCATAAGTGCTAGAACCATGTATATGGCAGATATGTGCAGTACTCTGCTTTACGTCTGCTGTATGCACGGTGATAGCCGGCCCCTCATTCCCACCACAAGCTGAGTGTGGCAGCCATATTGTTTTCCCTCCAGAGAGAAAGAAAATTATCCTTTGTAGAAGGGTAGCTTTGAAAAGTAATCATCAGATAGAGACTTAGGGGTATTTACATTTTACAGAATAAAAATAACCTATGGTCGTAAGAAGACACAATTCTATTATCTGGCTTTATACTACATGTGCTTTACCGTGTCCTAAAGTCAGAAAGGTCATGAAGTTGGAGATGAGGTTCCACTGCCCCTTCCATCTTCCCCACAGTCCTATTCCAGATAAACGCCAACTCCAGGTGATACTTCCCACCTTCTTTCTGGATCTGGCGCACGAGGTAAGTGCCTGTGACACAAGTAATATTCACAGAAATAATATTAGTAGAATTGTTTAACCAATATTGAGATAAATTCTGCCTTTCAGTCTCCATAACGTTATTGTTTACACCCATGTGTATTTCCACATAGATAACAGCATGAAATGTATATATAAGAAATATTCAAGGTAATAAAACCCAGGACGTAATGCAGCATTTATTATAGTAATAAGTAGATGTGTGCTGTGGCAGGGCGGCAGTGTCCGCATGAGGGGAATGTGGAATATCAGGATAGCCCAGGTTTAGAGCAGCAGCAGCAGGACTGAAGGACCCAGGACGTATTACAGCATTTATTATATCTCACCTATACATAGTAATAAGTAGATGTGTGCTGTGGCAGGACGGCAGTGTCCGCATGAGGGGAATGTGGTATATCAGGATAGCCCAGGTTTAGAGCAGCAGCAGCAGCAGGACTGAAGGACCCAGGACGTATTACAGCATTTATTATATCTCACCTATACATAGTAATAAGTAGATGTGTGCTGTGGCAGGGCGGCAGTGTCCGCATGAGGGGAATGTGGAATATCAGGATAGCCCAGGTTTAGAGCAGCAGCAGCAGGACTGAAGGACCCAGGACGTATTACAGCATTTATTATATCTCACCTATACATAGTAATAAGTAGATGTGTGCTGTGGCAGGACGGCAGTGTCCGCATGAGGGGAATGTGGTATATCAGGATAGCCCAGGTTTAGAGCAGCAGCAGGACTGAAGGACCCAGGACGTATTACAGCATTTATTATATCTCACCTATACATAGTAATAAGTAGATGTGTGCTGTGGCAGGACGGCAGTGTCCGCATGAGGTGAATGTGGAATATCAGGATAGCCCAGGTTTAGAGCAGCAGCAGCAGGACTGAAGGAGCCAGGACGTATTACAGCATTTATTATATCTCACCTATACATAGTAATAAGTAGATGTGTGCTGTGGCAGGGCGGCAGTGTCCGCATGAGGGGAATGTGGAATATCAGGATTGCCCAGGTTTAGAGCAGCAGCAGCAGGACTGAAGGACCCAGGACGTATTACAGCATTTATTATATCTCACCTATACATAGTAATAAGTAGATGTGTGCTGTGGCAGGGCGGCAGTGTCCGCATGAGGGGAATGTGGAATATCAGGATAGCCCAGGTTTAGAGCAGCAGCAGCAGGACTGAAGGACCCAGGACGTATTACAGCATTTATTATATCTCACCTATACATAGTAATAAGTAGATGTGTGCTGTGGCAGGGCGGCAGTGTCCGCATGAGGGGAATGTGGAATATCAGGATAGCCCAGGTTTAGAGCAGCAGCAGCAGGACTGAAGGACCCAGGACGTATTACAGCATTTATTATATCTCACCTATACATAGTAATAAGTAGATGTGTGCTGTGGCAGGACGGCAGTGTCCGCATGAGGGGAATGTGGTATATCAGGATAGCCCAGGTTTAGAGCAGCAGCAGGACTGAAGGACCCAGGACGTATTACAGCATTTATTATATCTCACCTATACATAGTAATAAGTAGATGTGTGCTGTGGCAGGGCGGCAGTGTCCGCATGAGGGGAATGTGGAATATCAGGATAGCCCAGGTTTAGAGCAGCAGCAGCAGCAGGACTGAAGGACCCAGGACGTATTACAGCATTTATTATATCTCACCTATACATAGTAATAAGTAGATGTGTGCTGTGGCAGGACGGCAGTGTCCGCATGAGGGGAATGTGGAATATCAGGATAGCCCAGGTTTAGAGCAGCAGCAGGACTGAAGGACCCAGGACGTATTGCAGCATTTATTATATATCACCTATACATAGTAATAAGTAGATGTGTGCTGTGGCAGGGCGGCAGTGTCCGCATGAGGGGAATGTGGAATATCAGGATAGCCCAGGTTTAGAGCAGCAGCAGCAGCAGCAGGACTGAAGGACCCAGGACGTATTACAGCATTTATTATATCTCACCTATACATAGTAATAAGTAGATGTGTGCTGTGGCAGGACGGCAGTGTCCGCATGAGGGGAATGTGGAATATCAGGATAGCCCAGGTTTAGAGCAGCAGCAGGACTGAAGGACCCAGGACGTATTGCAGCATTTATTATATCTCACCTATACATAGTAATAAGTAGATGTGTGCTGTGGCAGGACGGCAGTGTCCGCATGAGGGGAATGTGGAATATCAGGATAGCCCAGGTTTAGAGCAGCAGCAGGACTGAAGGACCCAGGACGTATTACAGCATTTATTATATCTCACCTATACATAGTAATAAGTAGATGTGTGCTGTGGCAGGGCGGCAGTGTCCGCATGAGGGGAATGTGGAATATCAGGATAGCCCAGGTTTAGAGCAGCAGCAGCAGGACTGAAGGACCCAGGACGTATTACAGCATTTATTATATCTCACCTATACATAGTAATAAGTAGATGTGTGCTGTGGCAGGACGGCAGTGTCCGCATGAGGGGAATGTGGAATATCAGGATAGCCCAGGTTTAGAGCAGCAGCAGGACTGAAGGACCCAGGACGTATTGCAGCATTTATTATATATCACCTATACATAGTAATAAGTAGATGTGTGCTGTGGCAGGGCGGCAGTGTCCGCATGAGGGGAATGTGGAATATCAGGATAGCCCAGGTTTAGAGCAGCAGCAGCAGCAGCAGGACTGAAGGACCCAGGACGTATTACAGCATTTATTATATCTCACCTATACATAGTAATAAGTAGATGTGTGCTGTGGCAGGACGGCAGTGTCTGCATGAGGGGAATGTGGAATATCAGGATAGCCCAGGTTTAGAGCAGCAGCAGGACTGAAGGACCCAGGACGTATTGCAGCATTTATTATATATCACCTATACATAGTAATAAGTAGATGTGTGCTGTGGCAGGACGGCAGTGTCCGCATGAGGGGAATGTGGAATATCCGGATAGCCCAGGTTTAGAGCAGCAGCAGCAGGACTGAAGGACCCAGGACGTATTACAGCATTTATTATATCTCACCTATACATAGTAATAAGTAGATGTGTGCTGTGGCAGGACGGCAGTGTCCGCATGAGGGGAATGTGGAATATCAGGATAGCCCAGGTTTAGAGCAGCAGCAGGACTGAAGGACCCAGGACGTATTGCAGCATTTATTATATATCACCTATACATAGTAATAAGTAGATGTGTGCTGTGGCAGGGCGGCAGTGTCCGCATGAGGGGAATGTGGAATATCAGGATAGCCCAGGTTTAGAGCAGCAGCAGCAGCAGCAGGACTGAAGGACCCAGGACGTATTACAGCATTTATTATATCTCACCTATACATAGTAATAAGTAGATGTGTGCTGTGGCAGGACGGCAGTGTCTGCATGAGGGGAATGTGGAATATCAGGATAGCCCAGGTTTAGAGCAGCAGCAGGACTGAAGGACCCAGGACGTATTGCAGCATTTATTATATATCACCTATACATAGTAATAAGTAGATGTGTGCTGTGGCAGGACGGCAGTGTCCGCATGAGGGGAATGTGGAATATCAGGATAGCCCAGGTTTTGAGCAGCAGCAGGACTGAAGGACCCAGGACGTATTGCAGCATTTATTATATCTCACCTATACATAGTAATAAGTAGATGTGTGCTGTGGCAGGACGGCAGTGTCCGCATGAGGGGAATGTGGAATATCAGGATAGCCCAGGTTTAGAGCAGCAGCAGCATAACTGAAGGACCCAGGACGTATTACAGCATTTATTATATCTCACCTATACATAGTAATAAGTAGATGTGTGCTGTGGCAGGGCGGCAGTGTCCGCATGAGCGGAATGTGGTATATCAGGATAGCCCAGGTTTAGAGCAGCAGCAGCAGGACTGAAGGACCCAGGACGTATTACAGCATTTATTATATCTCACCTATACATAGTAATAAGTAGATGTGTGCTGTGGCAGGGCGGCAGTGTCCGCATGAGCGGAATGTGGTATATCAGGATAGCCCAGGTTTAGAGCAGCAGCAGCAGGACTGAAGGACCCAGGACGTATTACAGCATTTATTATATCTCACCTATACATAGTAATAAGTAGATGTGTGCTGTGGCAGGGCGGCAGTGTCCGCATGAGGGGAATGTAGAACATCAGGATAGCCCAGGTTTAGAGCAGCAGCAGCAGCAGGACTGAAGGACCCAGGACGTATTACAGCATTTATTATATCTCACCTATACATAGTAATAAGTAGATGTGTGCTGTGGCAGGGCGGCAGTGTCCGCATGAGGGGAATGTGGAATATCAGGATAGCCCAGGTTTAGAGCAGCAGCAGGACTGAAGGACCCAGGACGTATTACAGCATTTATTATATCTCACCTATACATAGTAATAAGTAGATGTGTGCTGTGGCAGGGCGGCAGTGTCCGCATGAGCGGAATGTGGTATATCAGGATAGCCCAGGTTTAGAGCAGCAGCAGGACTGAAGGACCCAGGACGTATTACAGCATTTATTATATCTCACCTATACATAGTAATAAGTAGATGTGTGCTGTGGCAGGGCGGCAGTGTCCGCATGAGGGGAATGTGGTATATCAGGATAGCCCAGGTTTAGAGCAGCAGCAGCAGGACTGAAGGACCCAGGACGTATTACAGCATTTATTATATCTCACCTATACATAGTAATAAGTAGATGTGTGCTGTGGCAGGGCGGCAGTGTCCGCATGAGGGGAATGTGGAATATCAGGATAGCCCAGGTTTAGAGCAGCAGCAGCAGCAGGACTGAAGGACCCAGGACGTATTACAGCATTTATTATATCTCACCTATACATAGTAATAAGTAGATGTGTGCTGTGGCAGGGCGGCAGTGTCCGCATGAGGGGAATGTGGAATATCAGGATAGCCCAGGTTTAGAGCAGCAGCAGGACTGAAGGACCCAGGACGTATTACAGCATTTATTATATCTCACCTATACATAGTAATAAGTAGATGTGTGCTGTGGCAGGGCGGCAGTGTCCGCATGAGCGGAATGTGGTATATCAGGATAGCCCAGGTTTAGAGCAGCAGCAGCAGCAGCAGGACTGAAGGACCCAGGACGTATTACAGCATTTATTATATCTCACCTATACATAGTAATAAGTAGATGTGTGCTGTGGCAGGGCGGCAGTGTCCGCATGAGGGGAATGTGGTATATCAGGATAGCCCAGGTTTAGAGCAGCAGCAGGACTGAAGGACCCAGGACGTATTACAGCATTTATTATATCTCACCTATACATAGTAATAAGTAGATGTGTGCTGTGGCAGGGCGGCAGTGTCCACATGAGGGGAATGTAGAATATCAGGATAGCCCAGGTTTAGAGCAGCAGCAGCAGGACTGAAGGAACCAGGACGTATTACAGCATTTATTATATCTCACCTATACATAGTAATAAGTAGATGTGTGCTGTGGCAGGACGGCAGTGTCTGCATGAGGGGAATGTGGAATATCAGGATAGCCCAGGTTTAGAGCAGCAGCAGGACTGAAGGACCCAGGACGTATTGCAGCATTTATTATATATCACCTATACATAGTAATAAGTAGATGTGTGCTGTGGCAGGGCGGCAGTGTCCGCATGAGGGGAATGTGGAATATCAGAATAGCCCAGGTTTAGTGCAGCAGCAGCAGCAGGACTGAAGGACCCAGGACGTATTACAGCATTTATTATATCTCACCTATACATAGTAATAAGTAGATGTGTGCTGTGGCAGGGCGGCAGTGTCCGCATGAGCGGAATGTGGAATATCAGGATAGCCCAGGTTTAGAGCAGCAGCAGCAGCAGGACTGAAGGACCCAGGACGTATTACAGCATTTATTATATCTCACCTATACATAGTAATAAGTAGATGTGTGCTGTGGCAGGGCGGCAGTGTCCGCATGAGCGGAATGTGGAATATCAGGATAGCCCAGGTTTAGAGCAGCAGCAGCAGCAGGACTGAAGGACCCAGGACGTATTACAGCATTTATTATATCTCACCTATACATAGTAATAAGTAGATGTGTGCTGTGGCAGGGCGGCAGTGTCCGCATGAGGGGAATGTGGAATATCAGGATAGCCCAGGTTTAGAGCAGCAGCAGCAGCAGGACTGAAGGACCCAGGACGTGTTACAGCATTTATTATATCTCACCTATACATAGTAATAAGTAGATGTGTGCTGTGGCAGGGCGGCAGTGTCCGCATGAGGTGAATGTGGAATATCAGGATAGCCCAGGTTTAGAGCAGCAGCAGCAGGACTGAAGGACCCAGGACGTATTACAGCATTTATTATATCTCACCTATACATAGTAATAAGTAGATGTGTGCTGTGGCAGGGCGGCAGTGTCCGCATGAGGGGAATGTGGAATATCAGGATAGCCCATGTTTAGAGCAGCAGCAGCAGGACTGAAGGACCCAGGACGTATTACAGCATTTATTATATCTCACCTATACATAGTAATAAGTAGATGTGTGCTGTGGCAGGGCGGCAGTGTCCGCATGAGGGGAATGTGGTATATCAGGATAGCCCAGGTTTAGAGCAGCAGCAGGACTGAAGGACCCAGGACGTATTACAGCATTTATTATATCTCACCTATACATAGTAATAAGTAGATGTGTGCTGTGGCAGGGCGGCAGTGTCCGCATGAGGGGAATGTGGAATATCAGGATAGCCCAGGTTTAGAGCAGCAGCAGCAGCAGCAGGACTGAAGGACCCAGGACGTATTGCAGCATTTATTATATCTCACCTATACATAGTAATAAGTAGATGTGTGCTGTGGCAGGGCGGCAGTGTCCGCATGAGGGGAATGTAGAATATCAGGATAGCCCAGGTTTAGAGCAGCAGCAGCAGGACTGAAGGACCCAGGACGTATTACAGCATTTATTATATCTCACCTATACATAGTAATAAGTAGATGTGTGCTGTGGCAGGGACGGCAGTGTCCGCATGAGGGGAATGTGGAATATCAGGATAGCCCAGGTTTAGAGCAGCAGCAGCAGCAGCAGGACAGAAGGACCCAGGACGTATTACAGCATTTATTATATCTCACCTATACATAGTAATAAGTAGATGTGTGCTGTGGCAGGGCGGCAGTGTCCGCATGAGGGGAATGTGGAATATCAGGATAGCCCAGGTTTAGAGCAGCAGCAGCAGCAGCAGGACTGAAGGACCCAGGACGTATTACAGCATTTATTATATTTCACCTATACATAGTAATAAGTAGATGTGTGCTGTGGCAGGGACGGCAGTGTCCGCATGAGGGGAATGTGGAATATCAGGATAGCCCAGGTTTAGAGCAGCAGCAGCAGGACTGAAGGACCCAGGACGTATTACAGCATTTATTATATCTCACCTATACATAGTAATAAGTAGATGTGTGCTGTGGCAGGGCGGCAGTGTCCGCATGAGGGGAATGTGGTATATCAGGATAGCCCAGGTTTAGAGCAGCAGCAGCAGGACTGAAGGACCCAGGACGTATTACAGCATTTATTATATCTCACCTATACATAGTAATAAGTAGATGTGTGCTGTGGCAGGGACGGCAGTGTCCGCATGAGGGGAATGTGGTATATCAGGATAGCACAGGTTTAGAGCAGCAGCAGCAGGACTGAAGGACCCAGGACGTATTACAGCATTTATTATATCTCACCTATACATAGTAATAAGTAGATGTGTGCTGTGGCAAGGCGGCAGTGTCCGCATGAGGGGAATGTGGTATATCAGGATAGCCCAGGTTTAGAGCAGCAGCAGGACTGAAGGACCCAGGACGTATTACAGCATTTATTATATCTCACCTATACATAGTAATAAGTAGATGTGTGCTGTGGCAGGGCGGCAGTGTCCGCATGAGGGGAATGTGGTATATCAGGATAGCCCAGGTTTAGAGCAGCAGCAGCAGCAGGACTGAAGGACCCAGGACGTATTACAGCATTTATTATATCTCACCTATACATAGTAATAAGTAGATGTGTGCTGTGGCAGGGCGGCAGTGTCCGCATGAGGGGAATGTGGAATATCAGGATGTCCCAGGTTTAGAGCAGCAGCAGCAGCAGGACTGAAGGACCCAGGACGTATATCAGCATTTATTATATCTCACCTATACATAGTAATAAGTAGATGTGTGCTGTGGCAGGGACGGCAGTGTCTGCATGAGGGGAATGTGGAATATCAGGATAGCCCAGGTTTAGAGCAGCAGCAGGACTGAAGGACCCAGGATGTATTACAGCATTTATTATATCTCACCTATACATAGTAATAAGTAGATGTGTGCTGTGGCAGGGCGGCAGTGTCCGCATGAGGGGAATGTGGAATATCAGGATAGCCCAGGTTTAGAGCAGCAGCAGCAGGACTGAAGGACCCAGGACGTATTACAGCATTTATTATATCTCACCTATACATAGTAATAAGTAGATGTGTGCTGTGGCAGGGCGGCAGTGTCCGCATGAGGGGAATGTGGTATATCAGGATAGCCCAGGTTTAGAGCAGCAGCAGCAGGACTGAAGGACCCAGGACGTATTACAGCATTTATTATATCTCACCTATACATAGTAATAAGTAGATGTGTGCTGTGGCAGGGCGGCAGTGTCCGCATGAGGGGAATGTGGAATATCAGGATAGCCCAGGTTTAGAGCAGCAGCAGCAGCAGGACTGAAGGACCCAGGACGTATATCAGCATTTATTATATCTCACCTATACATAGTAATAAGTAGATGTGTGCTGTGGCAGGGACGGCAGTGTCTGCATGAGGGGAATGTGGTATATCAGGATAGCCCAGGTTTAGAGCAGCAGCAGCAGGACTGAAGGACCCAGGACGTATTACAGCATTTATTATATCTCACCTATACATAGTAATAAGTAGATGTGTGCTGTGGCAGGGCGGCAGTGTCCGCATGAGGGGAATGTGGAATATCAGGATAGCCCAGGTTTAGAGCAGCAGCAGCAGGACTGAAGGACCCAGGACGTATTACAGCATTTATTATATCTCACCTATACATAGTAATAAGTAGATGTGTGCTGTGGCAGGGCGGCAGTGTCCGCATGAGGGGAATGTGGTATATCAGGATAGCCCAGGTTTAGAGCAGCAGCAGCAGCAGGACTGAAGGACCCAGGACGTATTACAGCATTTATTATATCTCACCTATACATAGTAATAAGTAGATGTGTGCTGTGGCAGGGCGGCAGTGTCCGCATGAGGGGAATGTGGAATATCAGGATAGCCCAGGTTTAGAGCAGCAGCAGCAGCAGGACTGAAGGACCCAGGACGTATATCAGCATTTATTATATCTCACCTATACATAGTAATAAGTAGATGTGTGCTGTGGCAGGGACGGCAGTGTCTGCATGAGGGGAATGTGGTATATCAGGATAGCCCAGGTTTAGAGCAGCAGCAGCAGGACTGAAGGACCCAGGACGTATTACAGCATTTATTATATCTCACCTATACATAGTAATAAGTAGATGTGTGCTGTGGCAGGGCGGCAGTGTCCGCATGAGGGGAATGTGGAATATCAGGATAGCCCAGGTTTAGAGCAGCAGCAGCAGCAGCAGCAGGACTGAAGGACCCAGGACGTATTACAGCATTTATTATATCTCACCTATACATAGTAATAAGTAGATGTGTGCTGTGGCAGGGCGGCAGTGTCCGCATGAGGGGAATGTGGAATATCAGGATAGCCCAGGTTTAGAGCAGCAGCAGCAGGACTGAAGGACCCAGGACGTATTACAGCATTTATTATATCTCACCTATACATAGTAATAAGTAGATGTGTGCTGTGGCAGGGCGGCAGTGTCCGCATGAGGGGAATGTGGTATATCAGGATAGCCCAGGTTTAGAGCAGCAGCAGCAGCAGGACTGAAGGACCCAGGACGTATTACAGCATTTATTATATCTCACCTATACATAGTAATAAGTAGATGTGTGCTGTGGCAGGGCGGCAGTGTCCGCATGAGGGGAATGTGGAATATCAGGATAGCCCAGGTTTAGAGCAGCAGCAGCAGCAGGACTGAAGGACCCAGGACGTATTACAGCATTTATTATATCTCACCTATACATAGTAATAAGTAGATGTGTGCTGTGGCAGGGCGGCAGTGTCCGCATGAGGGGAATGTGGTATATCAGGATAGCCCAGGTTTAGAGCAGCAGCAGCAGCAGGACTGAAGGACCCAGGACGTATTACAGCATTTATTATATCTCACCTATACATAGTAATAAGTAGATGTGTGCTGTGGCAGGGCGGCAGTGTCCGCATGAGGGGAATGTGGAATATCAGGATAGCCCAGGTTTAGAGCAGCAGCAGCAGCAGGACTGAAGGACCCAGGACGTATATCAGCATTTATTATATCTCACCTATACATAGTAATAAGTAGATGTGTGCTGTGGCAGGGACGGCAGTGTCTGCATGAGGGGAATGTGGTATATCAGGATAGCCCAGGTTTAGAGCAGCAGCAGCAGGACTGAAGGACCCAGGACGTATTACAGCATTTATTATATCTCACCTATACATAGTAATAAGTAGATGTGTGCTGTGGCAGGGCGGCAGTGTCCGCATGAGGGGAATGTGGAATATCAGGATAGCCCAGGTTTAGAGCAGCAGCAGCAGCAGCAGCAGGACTGAAGGACCCAGGACGTATTGCAGCATTTATTATATCTCACCTATACATAGTAATAAGTAGATGTGTGCTGTGGCAGGGCGGCAGTGTCCGCATGAGGGGAATGTGGTATATCAGGATAGCCCAGGTTTAGAGCAGCAGCAGCAGCAGCAGGACTGAAGGACCCAGGACGTATTACAGCATTTATTATATCTCACCTATACATAGTAATAAGTAGATGTGTGCTGTGGCAGGGCGGCAGTGTCCGCATGAGCGGAATGTGGAATATCAGGATAGCCCAGGTTTAGAGCAGCAGCAGGACTGAAGGACCCAGGACGTATTACAGCATTTATTATATCTCACCTATACATAGTAATAAGTAGATGTGTGCTGTGGCAGGGCGGCAGTGTCCGCATGAGGGGAATGTGGAATATCAGGATAGCCCAGGTTTAGACCAGCAGCAGGACTGAAGGACCCAGGACGTATTACAGCATTTATTATATCTCACCTATACATAGTAATAAGTAGATGTGTGCTGTGGCAGGGCGGCAGTGTCCGCATGAGGTGAATGTGGAATATCAGGATAGCCCAGGTTTAGAGCAGCAGCAGGACTGAAGGACCCAGGACGTATTACAGCATTTATTATATCTCACCTATACATAGTAATAAGTAGATGTGTGCTGTGGCAGGGCGGCAGTGTCCGCATGAGGGGAATGTGGAATATCAGGATAGCCCAGGTTTAGAGCAGCAGCAGGACTGAAGGACCCAGGACGTATTACAGCATTTATTATATCTCACCTATACATAGTAATAAGTAGATGTGTGCTGTGGCAGGGCGGCAGTGTCCGCATGAGGGGAATGTGGAATATCAGGATAGCCCAGGTTTAGAGCAGCAGCAGCAGGACTGAAGGACCCAGGACGTATTACAGCATTTATTATATCTCACCTATACATAGTAATAAGTAGATGTGTGCTGTGGCAGGGACGGCAGTGTCCGCATGAGGGGAATGTGGAATATCAGGATAGCCCAGGTTTAGAGCAGCAGCAGCAGCAGCAGGACTGAAGGACCCAGGACGTATTACAGCATTTATTATATCTCACCTATACATAGTAATAAGTAGATGTGTGCTGTGGCAGGGCGGCAGTGTCCGCATGAGGGGAATGTGGAATATCAGGATAGCCCAGGTTTAGAGCAGCAGCAGCAGCAGCAGGACTGAAGGACCCAGGACGTATTACAGCATTTATTATATCTCACCTATGCATAGTAATAAGTAGATGTGTGCTGTGGCAGGGCGGCAGTGTCCGCATGAGCGGAATGTGGTATATCAGGATAGCCCAGGTTTAGAGCAGCAGCAGCAGCAGCAGGACTGAAGGACCCAGGACGTATTACAGCATTTATTATATCTCACCTATACATAGTAATAAGTAGATGTGTGCTGTGGCAGGGACGGCAGTGTCCGCATGAGGGGAATGTGGAATATCAGGATAGCCCAGGTTTAGAGCAGCAGCAGGACTGAAGGACCCAGGACGTATTACAGCATTTATTATATCTCACCTATACATAGAAATAAGTAGATGTGTGCTGTGGCAGGGCGGCAGTGTCCGCATGAGGGGAATGTGGAATATCAGGATAGCCCAGGTTTAGAGCAGCAGCAGCAGGACTGAAGGACACAGTCCAGGTTTTCCTCAATCAGCTCTCTCAGCATAATGTCTGCTTCCTGGTGTTTGGGCCTCCTAGGCCTCAATCCACATCTGAGCCTAAGCCTGAAGTACTGATCTGACATGTCCTGATCACCAGACTGCAGCGCAGCCAATCATGTGACTGTCTGAGCTTCCCTGCACCACATGATCATCCCAGCCAATCCCTGCACACTGGCTCCTATAAGAATGCTGGGTAAGGACTGCCTAATGGTCAGTGCTCTGATTGTCATACCCTGTATGGGGTGGTTGCTGGTAGCTGTTTCCAGGTTGCCTTGTTCCAGGAGATTCCATTCAGCTTGTAGCTGTGCCTGGCTCATCAGTGTTCCGCCCATTGATCTCCTTCTACATCAGTGCTCCACCACCGATATCCGGTATTATCGGTATCCCACCTATCTCCAGTGGTCAGTAACCTTGTGCTTATTTATATTGGGACTTCATCAGTGGTTCACACTGCATCTGATATTACATCTTGCCATTGATGTTACATCTACTACAGCATTGCCCTTGTGCCTATGTTACTGCATTATCTGACGCTGATTATCAAGTCTACTACCATGTGCTGCCATCTGTACCATCTTGCATGCTGAATAAAAAAACGTGTTTTTTCTCATTCTCCTCCATTCTGGTCACACCTTTGGGCCTACGCTCAAGTAATACCATATCCTGGTTTATGTACGAGATCTTTATTCAAGCACCCAGATTCATGTTCCAGTCAGCCCTATGCCTGAGTTTTTCACTGGTCAGTCAGACCTCGGGGGTGACACAGTTTAAATCACACCAAACTTTGTCTGTGTGATAAGGAGGAGGAAATTGATTCCTGCAGTTATTTCCTTTTTAAAATGTAACTCATTTATATTTTGCAAGCTATCCTGACTGGATGGAAAAGACAGAGGGCTTGCCCCTGAGATGCAGTGTGTTCTTACTGTATAAAAAGGTCTGTGAGCCTTGTGTGTAATATACCATCTTCATTCTGCTGGAAACATAGAAACACAGAATTTGACGGCAGATAAGAACCACTTGGCCCATCTAGTCTGCCCCCCCCTTTTTTTTTTTTTTTTTTTTTTTTTTTTACATTATTTTTATCTCTAACCTTATTTGATCCTTATTTCTTTGTAAGGATATCCTTATGTCTATCCCATGCATGTTTAAATTGCTCTACTGTCTTAGCCTCTACCACCTCTGATGGGAGGCTATTCCACTTGTCCACTACCCTTTCTGTGAAATAATTTTTCCGCAAATTTCCCCTGAACCTCCCCCTCTCAAGCCTCAGTGCATGTCCTCGTGTCCTATTGCTTCTCTTCATTTGGAGAATGTTTCCCTCCTGGACTTTGGTAAAACCCTTTATATATATATATATATATATATATATATATATATATATATATATATATATATATATATATATATATATATATATATATATATATATATATATATATATATTTGAAAGTTTCTATCATGTCTCCCCTTTCCCTTCTCTGTTCCAAACTATACATATTGAGATTTCTTAGTCTTTCTGGGTATGTTTTGTGATGTAGGCCATGCACCATTTTAGTTGCCCTCCTTTTGTACAGTTTCTAATGTATTAATATCCTTTTGAAGATATGGGGGTATATGCAATTAGCGGTGAATCGTGGCAATTTTTCGGCCGTTTTTCAATTAGACAGTCTAATTTCGGCAAGTGGGTGCCGAAATTGACCATATGCAATAAAAAACGGATTCGACAGTCCCGTTGACGAAAAACGGCCAATTTGACGGATTTTGTTCCGTTTTTTTAAAAACGGGAAAAAACATGGGAAAAAAATGGCGTGGGGTCCCCCCTCCAAAGCATAACCAGCCTCGGGCTCTTCGAGCTGGTCCTGGTTCTAAAAATCTGGGGAAAAAATGGACAAGGGATCCCCCGTATTTTTAAAACCAGCACCGGGCTCTGCGCCTGGTGCTGGTGCAAAAAATACGGGGGACAAAGAGTAGGGGTCCCCCGTATTTTTTACACCAGCATCGGGCTCCACTAGCTGGACAGATAATGCCACAGCCGGGGGTCACTTTTATACAGCGCCCTGCGGCCGTGGCATTAAATATCCAACTAGTCACCCCTGGCCGGGGTACCCTGGGGGAGTGGGGACCCCTTCAATCAAGGGGTCCCCCCCCCAGTCACCCAAGGGCCAGGGGTGAAGCCCGAGGCTGTCCCCCCCCCCATCCAAGGGCTGCGGGTGGGAGGCTGATAACCTTGAGAAAATATAAAGAATATTATTTTTTCCAGTAGTACTACAAGTCCCAGCAAGCCTCCCCCACAAGCTGGTACTTGGAGAACCACAAGTACCAGCATGCGGGAGAAAAACGGGCCCGCTGGTACCTGTAGTACTACTGGAAATAAAATACCCAAATAAAAACAGGAGACACACACCTTGAGAGTAAAACTTTATTGCACACCTGCCGACACACACATACTTACCTATGTTGACCCGCCGACTGCCACGTCTCCTGATCCGACGATCCAGGGTACCTGTGATACAAATTATACTCGCCTCAATCCAGTGTCCAGATATAAATCCTCGTACTTGGCAAAACAAATAAACGCACACCCGGACCAGCTGACTGAAAGGGGTCCCATGTTTTCACATGGGACCCCTTTCCCCGAATGCCGGGACACCACGTGACTCCTGTCACAGAGGTCCCTTCAGCCAATCAGGAAGCGCTACTTCGTTGCACTCACCTGATTGGCTGTATGCGCGTGTGACCTCAGACAGCGCATCGCAAAGCCTCTCCATTACTTTCAATGGTGGGAACTTTGCCGTCAGCGGTGGGGTTACCCGCGGTCAGCCGCTGACCGCGGGTGACCTCACCGCTGACGCAAAGTTCCCACATTGAGTATAATGGAGAGGCTTTGCGAACCGCTGTCTGACAGCTCAGACGTGCAGCCAATCAGCAGAGTGCCAGGATGTTGCGCTCGCTGATTGGCTTAAGAGACCTTTCTGTGACAGCAGTCACGGGGGGGGGGGGGTCTCTGCATTCGGGGAAAGGGGTCTCATGTGTAAACATGGGACCCCTTTCAGTCCGCTGGTCCGGGTGTGCGTTTATTTGTTTTGCCAAGTACGAGGATTTATATCTGGACACTGGATAGAGGCGAGTATAATTTTATTCACAGGTACCCCGGATTGTCTGATCAGGAGACGTGGTAGTCGGCGGGTCAACATAGGTAAGTATGTGTGTGTCGGCAGGTGTGCAATAAAGTTTTACTCTCAAGGTGTGTGTCTCCTGTTTTTATTTGGGTATTTTTTTTTCCAGTAGTACTACTACAGGTACCAGCGGGCCCGTTTTTCTCCCGCATGCTGGTACTTGTGGGTCTCCAAGTACCAGCTTGCGGGGGTGGCTTGGTGGTGGTGGTGGTGGTAGTGGTAGTAGTAGTAAATATTCTTGTCATTTTCTCAAGGCTATCAACCCCCCATCCGCAGCCCTTGGATGGGGTGAACAACAGCCTCGGGCTTCGCCCTTGGGTGGCTGGGGGGGACCCCTTGATTGAAGGGGTCCCCACTCCCCCAGGGTACCCCGGCCAGGGGTGACTAGTTGGATATTTAATGCTACGGCCGCAGGGCGCTGTATAAAAGTGACCCCCGGCTGTGGCATTATCTGTCCAGCTAGTGGAGCCCGATGCTGGTGTAAAAAATACGGGGGACCCCTACTCTTTTTGTCCCCCATATTTTTTGCACCAGGCGCAGAGCCCGGTGCTGGTTTTAAAAATACGGGGGATCCCCTGTCCATTTCCCCCCCCGGATTTTTAGAACCAGGACCGGCTCGAAGAGCCCGAGGCTGGTTATGCTTTGGATGGGGGACCCCATGCCATTTTTTTCTGGGATTTTACCATTCCATCTAAAAAAAAAAAAAAAAAAAAAAAAAAAAATTTAAAAATATATAAATAATACTTGTGCCTCCCAAAAACACAAACCAAGTACCTAATCCCTTCTAATATAAATAGATATGCTATTACCAATAAAAAAAAAACACCAAAAAAAACATGTTTTAAATTTTTTTTTTTTTTTTATTAGATTCACCTACCAAAGTGTGGCAGATTGAAAATGACGAATTTACTGTCTAAAAGCACTGTCGAATTTCCAAACTTCAATTGAATATACTTTTGTCGAATTGCCGCATTTGTACCATTGCAGAAAAGTCGAATTTGACAAATGTCGAATTTCAAAGTCGAATTTTGAAAGTCCGTTTTTTTTGACGGAAAGTACTGAATTGCATTGTCTGTTTTTTTGTTTTTTGTTCTGTTTTTTTTTTTAGGCGGAAAAGTCCAGTTTTTCGACAATTTCGGGAATTCGACCGCAATTGCATATACCCCATGGCCTCCAGAACTGAATACAGTATTCTAGATGAGGCCGTACCAATGATCTATACAGTGGCATTATTACTTCTTTCTGCTGCTGATTCCTCTCCCAATGCAGCCAAGCATTTGACTAGCCTTCCTCATTGCCTTGTTACATTGCTTACCTGCCTTTAAGTCATCTAAAATAGTGACTCCTAGATCCCTTTCCTCCTCAGTATTCTCCAGTATAGTGCCATTAATACTATATTTAGCTTTAGGATTTTTGAGACCCAAGTGCATGATTTTGCATTTTTTGGCATTAAACTGTAATTGCCAGACTCTTGACCATTCCTCTAGTCTACCTAGATCCTCAATCATTTGTTTTACCCCACCTGGTGTGTCTACCCTGTTGCATACCTTTGTGTCATCTGCAAAAAGGCACTCTTTCACTTTAATGCCATTTGCAATGTCACCAGTAAAGATATTAAAAAGCACTGGTCCAAGTACAGATCCCTGGGGTACTCCACTGGTAACATTTCCCTCCTGTGAATGCACTCCATTTACCACAACTCTGTTTTCTATCCACAACTGTTTTCTATCCATCAACCTCTTCTTGTATGCTGTTGCCCCTAGCAGTAGGGAAAAGTCTTCAGACTTTTGAGCAAATAAACCTCTTTTGCCTCAAGATGACCTCTTCATCTTGCGACCAGCAGGGATACCTGAAATGTAGCCCCATTCTCCAGCTGTCCAGGGTAACCCTAGTGTTTCTAAGTTCCACCTTCCATCAGCTACTGGTCAGAGGCCTGGTCAAGCACTTAGTGTGTACCCAGCTTAGAACAACCTAGATAACTAGAATAAGTGAAAATCAGTTAATGCCACACAGGTGTGGTAAGCGTGTTGATGCATACAGAGCAGAACCGTGGTTGCAGATGCCATGGGATTGAGGAGTCTGGTGGTGGCAGCTTTATACTTGTCCACAGTGCAGTGGGTGTAGTCAATAACAGGCGTTAACTGACTGTAAGCAGGAATCCCTTAATTGGCCATGTCCTGTATGAACTAAACGCATTCCGTGACCATGGGATGCAAGTCAGTGAGGGCTTAGGAAGCGTCCATAGTCTTGTATGATCAAATGGTATAATAAAATTCCCCAATGTTTACTCTTTCCTTTTGCTTATATTGGATATTAAATTTTGTGATGAACGGTATGCCTAAAACTTCCTGTTATCGTGAGGTCCTGTGTTTATTTTGTTTAAATTTTTTCTTTAATTTAAGACTGTCATTAGCATAGTAGTTAGCTATGTGCGTCACACTCGAGGCTTATCTCACCATTAAAAGGATGAGTGCAATACAAATTTTGGGTCAAATGTGCTGGTCAATGTGTTTTGCCATACACAAATTGCTCGTAACACTGTTCGTTCCATGAAGGAACAGCTGAACATTTAACTTTAACAATTGCACTTCATTACTCTGTCTAAGAATCTTTAGTTTTAGATCAAACACACCATATACCTAAAAAAAAAAAAAAAAATTTCATTTCACTACATGGTATTTTCTCCAAAGCAATTACATCTTTCACACTCCCTGCAACCCGCCTCCCTGTACACACTGCCCCCTCAATTATCTACTCTCCTCTTACCTCAGGAGCTTTTTTTTTTTTTTTTTTTTCTTACCTTTGTAAATTGACAATAACATCCACAACCTGTCACCATAAAAACATTCACTCACCACCT